>NC_092087.1:117587238-117618775 GCF_045679555.1 Salvelinus alpinus | reverse complement strand
GTTGGCGCAGTAGGTAGCGCGTCAGTCTCATAATCTGAAGGTCGTGAGTTCGATCCTCACACGGGGCAGGAAAGCTTTATGTAAAATTACAGTGTTGGCTGAAGAGGAAGTAAAAAGTAATTCTCATTGTTCTTGGACTTTCAGACAAGACATACTATTGTCAAGGTGGATACAACATCTTAAGGTCCATATCTATATTTTTTACTTTAGAATGAAATCATTGTTTATTTCTCAGGTGTTGTGGACTTTCAGACCATACATTTTGGCACGGTGGTTAGAACGTCACTGTCAAAATATGAAGGTCGGTATCGATATTTTTTTCTTTCGAATTACTGTTAAACTGTGACTCGTTGGCGCAGTAGGTAGCGCGTCAGTCTCATAATCTGAAGGTCGTGAGTTCGATCCTCACACGGGGCTGCAAAGCTTTATGTAAAATTACAGTGTTGGCTGAAGAGGAAGTAAAAATTAATTCTCATTGTTTTTGGACATTCAGACAAGACATACTATTGTCAAGGTGGATACTGTTAGTTAAACGTTTACTGGAGACAGGAGATCAAGTAGAGACATAGGACGAGGTGGATAATTATATAATAAGGCCGTTTAATCAGATGCAAAGATATCTTAGTAAATCGTGCAGCACGGCTCCTTCTGTCTGACTCGTATGGAATCGTCGGAAGAGCCCTCTAGAACAGTTCATACAGATTATATAGGCAACAAGCAAAGTAGGTTGATCTGGTAGTCTGGCCTTCCGATTGGTCGATCTGGGTCATGGGTAGTCCTGTTCGGCCTGATGTCGACATTCCATTGGCTTTTCACACAGTTCTTTGTCCTAGTCACATCCAAAGGCATCCTGCATGTGCGTTTGTTTTCACAGGCCCTATTCATGGGGGAGGGTTGAGTGTGTGGGTCTGTGGTTACTTAATAGGGTACAAAGTGTGGGGGTATAGTGGGGGATGGGTACATGTTGTGCCAAGTATAGCTTATGTTGAGAAGTGGTTAAAACAAGTTACCAGTATCTTATACAATGTCTTACAATACCACATCATAAGGTCCATATCTATATTTTTTACTTTAGAATGAAATCATTGTTTATTTCTCAGGTGTTGTGGACTTTCAGACCATACATTTTGGCACGGTGGTTAGAACGTCACTGTCAAAATCTGAAGGTCGGTATCGATATTTTTTTCTTTCGAATTGCTGTTAAACTGTGCCTCGTTGGCGCAGTAGGTAGCGCGTCAGTCTCATAATCTGAAGGTCGTGAGTTCGATCCTCACACGGGGCAGGAAAGCTTTATGTAAAATTACAGTGTTGGCTGAGGAGGAAGTAAAAATTAATTCTCATTGTTCTTGGACTTTCAGACAAGACGTACTATTGTCAAGGTGGATACCACATCGTAAGGTCCATATCTATATTTTTTACTTTAGAATGAAATCATTGTTTATTTCTCAGGTGTTGTGGACTTTCAGACCATACATTTTGGCACGGTGGTTAGAACGTCACTGTCAAAATCTGAAGGTCGGTATCGATATTTTTTTCTTTCGAATTACTGATAAACTGTGCCTCGTTGGCGCAGTAGGTAGCGCGTCAGTCACATAAACTGAAGGTCGTGAGTTCGATCCTCACACGGGGCAGGAAAGCTTTATGTAAAATTACAGTGTTGGCTGAAGAGGAATTAAAAATCAATTCTCATTGTTTTTGGACTTTCAGACAAGACATACTATTGTCAAGGTGGATACCACATCTTAAGGTCCATATCTATATTTTTTACTTTAGAATGAAATCATTGTTTATTTCTCAGGTGTTGTGGACTTTCAGACCATACATTTTGGCACGGTGGTTAGAACGTCACTGTCAAAATATGAAGGTCGGTATCGATATTTTTTTCTTTCGAATTACTGATAAACTGTGCCTCGTTGGCGCAGTAGGTAGCGCGTCAGTCACATAAACTGAAGGTCGTGAGTTCGATCCTCACACGGGGCAGGAAAGCTTTATGTAAAATTACAGTGTTGGCTGAAGAGGAATTAAAAATCAATTCTCATTGTTTTTGGACTTTCAGACAAGACATACTATTGTCAAGGTGGATACCACATCTTAAGGTCCATATCTATATTTTTTACTTTAGAATGAAATCATTGTTTATTTCTCAGGTGTTGTGGACTTTCAGACCATACAATTTGGCACGGTGGTTAGAACGTCACTGTCAAAATATGAAGGTCGGTATCGATATTTTTTTCTTTCGAATTACTGTTAAACTGTGCCTCGTTGGCGCAGTAGGTAGCGCGTCAGTCTCATAATCTGAAGGTCGTGAGTTTGATCCTCACACGGGGCAGCAAAGCTTTATGTAAAATTACAGTGTTGGCTGAAGAGGAAGTAAAAATTAATTCTCATTGTTCTTGGACTTTAAGACAAGACATACTATTGTCAAGGTGGATACCACATCGTAAGGTCCATATCTATATTTTTTACTTTAGAATGAAATCATTGTTTATTTCTCAGGTGTTGTGGACTTTCAGACCATACATTTTGGCACGGTGGTTAGAACGTCACTGTCAAAATCTGAAGGTCGGTATCGATATTTTTTTCTTTTGAATTATTGATAAACTGTGCCTCGTTGGCGCAGTAGGTAGCGCGTCAGTCTCATAATCTGAAGGTCGTGAGTTCGATCCTCACACGGGGCTGCAAAGCTTTATGAAAAATTACAGTGTTGGCTGAAGAGGAAGTAAAAATTAATTCTCATTGTTTTTGGACTTTCAGACAAGACATACTATTGTCAAGGTGGATACCACATCGTAAGGTCCATATCTATATTTTTTACTTTAGAATGAAATCATTGTTTATTTCTCAGGTGTTGTGGACTTTCAGACCATACATTTTGGCACGGTGGTTAGAACGTCACTGTCAAAATCTGAAGGTCGGTATCGATATTTTTTTCTTTCGAATTATTGATATTCTGTGCCTCGTTGGCGCAGTAGGTAGCGCGTCAGTCTCATAATCTGAAGGTCGTGAGTTCGATCCTCACACGGGGCAGAAAAGCTTTATGTAAAATTACAGTGTTGGCTGAAGAGGAAGTAAAAATTAATTCTCATTGTTTTTGGACATTCAGACAAGACATACTATTGTCAAGGTGGATACCACATCTTAAGGTCCATATCTATATTTTTTACTTTAGAATGAAATCATTGTTTATTTCTCAGGTGTTGTGGACTTTCAGGCCATACATTTTGGCACGGTGGTTAGAACGTCACTGTCAAAATCTGAAGGTCGGTATCGATATTTTTTTCTTTAGAATTATTGAAAAACTGTGCCTCGTTGGCGCAGGTGTTAGCGCGTCAGTCTCATAATCTGAAGTTCGTGAGTTCGATCCTCACACAGGGCAGCAAAGCTTTATGTAAAATTACAGTGTTGGCTGAAGAGGAAGTAAAAATTAATTCTCATTGTTTTTGGACTTTCAGACAAGACATTCTATTGTCAAGGTGGATACCACATCGTAAGGTCCATATCTATATTTTTTACTTTAGAATGAAATCATTGTTTATTTCTCAGGTGTTGTGGACTTTCAGACCATACATTTTGGCACGGTGGTTAGAACGTCACTGTCAAAATCTGAAGGTCGGTATTGATATTTTTTTCTTTTGATTTTTTGATATACTGTGCCTCGTTGGCGCAGTAGGTAGCGCGTCAGTCTCATAATCTGAAGGTCGTGAGTTCGATCCTCACACGGGGCAGAAAAGCTTTATGTAAAATTACAGTGTTGGCTGAAGAGGAAGTAAAAATTAGTTCTCATTATTTTTGGACATTCAGACAAGACATACTATTGTCAAGGTGGATACCACATCTTAAGGTCCATATCTATATTTTTTACTTTAGAATGAAATCATTGTTTATTTCTCAGGTGTTGTGGACTTTCAGACCATACATTTTGGCACGGTGGTTAGAACGTCTCTGTCAAAATCTGACGGTCGGTATCGATATTTTTTTCTTTCGAATTATTGAAAAACTGTGCCTCGTTGGCGCAGTAGGTAGCGCGTCAGTCTCATAATCTGAAGGTCGTGAGTTCGATCCTCACACGGGGCAGTAAAGCTTATTGTAAAATTACAGTGTTGGCTGAAGAGGAAGTAAAAATTAATTCTCATTGTTTTTGGACTTTCAGACAAGACATACTATTGTCAAGGTGGATACCACATCTTAAGGTCCATATCTATATTTTTTACTTTAGAATGAAATCATTGTTTATTTCTCAGGTGTTGTGGACTTTCAGGCCATACATTTTGGCACGGTGGTTAGAACGTCACTGTCAAAATCTGAAGGTCGGTATCGATATTTTTTTCTTTCGAATTATTGATAAACTGTGCCTCGTTGGCGCAGTAGGTAGCGCGTCAGTCTCATAATCTGAAGGTCGTGAGTTCGATCCTCACACGGGGCTGCAAAGCTTTATGTAAAATTACAGTGTTGGCTGAAGAGGAAGTAAAAATTAATTCTCATTGTTTTTGGACTTTCAGACAAGACATACTATTGTCAAGGTGGATACCACATCGTAAGGTCCATATCTATATTTTTTACTTTAGAATGAAATCATTGTTTATTTCTCAGGTGTTGTGGACTTTCAGACCATACATTTTGGTACGGTGGTTAGAACGTCACTGTCAAAATCTGAAGGTCGGTATCGATATTTTTTTCTTTAGAATTATTGAAAAACTGTGCCTCGTTGGCGCAGTAGGTAGCGCTTCAGTCTCATAATCTGAGGTTCGTGAGTTCGATCCTCACACGGGACTGCAAAGCTTTATGTAAAATTACAGTTTTGGCTGAAGAGGAAGTAAAAATTAATTCTCATTGTTTTTGGACTTTCAGACAAGACATACTATTGTCAAGGTGGATACCACATCGTAAGGTCCATATCTATATTTTTTACTTTAGAATGAAATCATTGTTTATTTCTCAGGTGTTGTGGACTTTCAGGCCATACATTTTGGCACGGTGGTTAGAACGTCACTGTCAAAATCTGAAGGTCGGTATCGATATTTTTTTCTTTCGAATTATTGATAATCTGTGCCTCGTTGGCGCAGTAGGTAGCGCGTCAGTCTGATAATCTGAAGGTCGTGAGTTTGATCCTCACACGGGGCAGAAAAGCTTTATGTAAAATTACAGTGTTGGCTGAAGAGGAAGTAAAAATGAATTCTCATTGTTTTTGGACATTCAGACAAGACATACTATTGTCAAGGTGGATACCACATCTTAAGGTCCATATCTATATTTTTTACTTTAGAATGAAATCATTGTTTATTTCTCAGGTGTTGTGGACTTTCAGGCCATACATTTTGGCACGGTGGTTAGAACGTCACTGTCAAAATCTGACGGTCGGTATCGATATTTTTTTCTTTCGAATTATTGATAACTTGTGCCTCGTTGGCGCAGTAGGTAGCGCGTCAGTCTCATAATCTGAAGGTCGTGAGTTCGATCCTCACACGGGGCAGGAAAGCTTTATGTAAAATTACAGTGTTGGCTGAAGAGGAAGTAAAAATTAATTCTCATTGTTTTCGGACTTTCAGACAAGACATTCTATTGTCAAGGTGGATACCACATCGTAAGGTCCATATCTATATTTTTTACTTTAGAATGAAATCATTGTTTATTTCTCAGGTGTTGTGGACTTTCAGACCATACATTTTGGCACGGTGGTTAGAACGTCACTGTCAAAATCTGAAGGTCGGTATCGATATTTTTTTCTTTTGAATTATTGATAAACTGTTCCTCGTTGGCGCAGTAGGTAGCGCGTCAGTCTCATAATCTGAAGGTCGTGAGTTCGATCCTCACACGGGGCTGCAAAGCTTTATGTAAAATTACAGTGTTGGCTGAAGAGGAAGTAAAAATTAATTCTCATTGTTTTTGGACTTTCAGACAAGACATACTATTGTCAAGGTGGATACCACATCGTAAGGTCCATATCTATAGTTTTTACTTTAGAATGAAATCATTGTTTATTTCTCAGGTGTTGTGGACTTTCAGACCATACATTTTGGTACGGTGGTTAGAACGTCACTGTCAAAATCTGAAGGTCGGTATCGATATTTTTTTCTTTTGAATTATTGATAAACTGTGCCTCGTTGGCGCAGGTTTTAGCGCGTCAGTCTCATAATCTGAAGGTCGTGAGTTCAATCCTCACACGGGGCTGCAAAGCTTTATGTAAAATTACAGTGTTGGCTGAAGAGGAAGTAAAAATTAATTCTCATTGTTTTTGGACTTTCAGACAAGACATACTATTGTCAAGGTGGATACCACATCGTAAGGTCCATATCTATATTTTTTACTTTAGAATGAAATCATTGTTTATTTCTCAGGTGTTGTGGACTTTCAGACCATACATTTTGGCACGGTGGTTAGAACGTCACTGTCAAAATCTGAAGGTCGGTATCGATATTTTTTTCTTTCGAATTATTGATATTCTGTTCCTCGTTGGCGCAGTAGGTAGCGCGTCAGTCTCATAATCTGAAGGTCGTGAGTTCGATCCTCACACGGGGCAGAAAAGCTTTATGTAAAATTACAGTGTTGGCTGAAGAGGAAGTAAAAATTAATTCTCATTGTTTTTGGACATTCAGACAAGACATACTATTGTCAAGGTGGATACCACATCTTAAGGTCCATATCTATATTTTTTACTTTAGAATGAAATCATTGTTTATTTCTCAGGTGTTGTGGACTTTCAGGCCATACATTTTGGCACGGTGGTTAGAACGTCACTGTCAAAATCTGAAGGTCGGTATCGATATTTTTTTCTTTTGAATTATTGATAAACTGTTCCTCTTTGGCGCAGTAGGTAGCGCGTCAGTCTCATAATCTGAAGGTCGTGAGTTCGATCCTCACACGGGGCTGCAAAGCTTTATGAAAAATTACAGTGTTGGCTGAAGAGGAAGTAAAAATTAATTCTCATTGTTTTTGGACTTTCAGACAAGACATACTATTGTCAAGGTGGATACCACATCGTAAGGTCCATATCTATAGTTTTTACTTTAGAATGAAATCATTGTTTATTTCTCAGGTGTTGTGGACTTTCAGACCATACATTTTGGTACGGTGGTTAGAACGTCACTGTCAAAATCTGAAGGTCGGTATCGATATTTTTTTCTTTTGAATTATTGAAAAACTGTGCCTCGTTGGCGCAGGTGGTAGCGCGTCAGTCTCATAATCTGAAGTTCGTGAGTTCGATCCTCACACGGGGCAGCAAAGCTTTATGTAAAATTACAGTGTTGGCTGAAGAGGAAGTAAAAATTAATTCTCATTGTTTTTGGACATTCAGACAAGACATACTATTGTCAAGGTGGATACCACATCTTAAGGTCCATATCTATATTTTTTACTTTAGAATGAAATCATTGTTTATTTCTCAGGTGTTGTGGACTTTCAGGCCATACATTTTGGCACGGTGGTTAGAACGTCACTGTCAAAATCTGAAGGTCGGTATCGATATTTTTTTCTTTTGAATTATTGATAAACTGTTCCTCTTTGGCGCAGTAGGTAGCGCGTCAGTCTCATAATCTGAAGGTCGTGAGTTCGATCCTCACACGGGGCTGCAAAGCTTTATGAAAAATTACAGTGTTGGCTGAAGAGGAAGTAAAAATTAATTCTCATTGTTTTTGGACTTTCAGACAAGACATACTATTGTCAAGGTGGATACCACATCGTAAGGTCCATATCTATAGTTTTTACTTTAGAATGAAATCATTGTTTATTTCTCAGGTGTTGTGGACTTTCAGACCATACATTTTGGTACGGTGGTTAGAACGTCACTGTCAAAATCTGAAGGTCGGTATCGATATTTTTTTCTTTTGAATTATTGATAAACTGTGCCTCGTTGGCGCAGGTTTTAGCGCGTCAGTCTCATAATCTGAAGGTCGTGAGTTCAATCCTCACACGGGGCTGCAAAGCTTTATGTAAAATTACAGTGTTGGCTGAAGAGGAAGTAAAAATTAATTCTCATTGTTTTTGGACTTTCAGACAAGACATACTATTGTCAAGGTGGATACCACATCGTAAGGTCCATATCTATATTTTTTACTTTAGAATGAAATCATTGTTTATTTCTCAGGTGTTGTGGACTTTCAGACCATACATTTTGGCACGGTGGTTAGAACGTCACTGTCAAAATCTGAAGGTCGGTATCGATATTTTTTTCTTTCGAATTATTGATATTCTGTGCCTCGTTGGCGCAGTAGGTAGCGCGTCAGTCTCATAATCTGAAGGTCGTGAGTTCGATCCTCACACGGGGCAGAAAAGCTTTATGTAAAATTACAGTGTTGGCTGAAGAGGAAGTAAAAATTAATTCTCATTGTTTTTGGACATTCAGACAAGACATACTATTGTCAAGGTGGATACCACATCTTAAGGTCCATATCTATATTTTTTACTTTAGAATGAAATCATTGTTTATTTCTCAGGTGTTGTGGACTTTCAGGCCATACATTTTGGCACGGTGGTTAGAACGTCACTGTCAAAATCTGACGGTCGGTATCGATATTTTTTTCTTTAGAATTATTGAAAAACTGTGCCTCGTTGGCGCAGGTGGTAGCGCGTCAGTCTCATAATCTGAAGTTCGTGAGTTCGATCCTCACACAGGGCAGCAAAGCTTTATGTAAAATTACAGTGTTGGCTGAAGAGGAAGTAAAAATTAATTCTCATTGTTTTTGGACTTTCAGACAAGACATTCTATTGTCAAGGTGGATACCACATCGTAAGGTCCATATCTATATTTTTTACTTTAGAATGAAATCATTGTTTATTTCTCAGGTGTTGTGGACTTTCAGACCATACATTTTGGCACGGTGGTTAGAACGTCACTGTCAAAATCTGAAGGTCGGTATTGATATTTTTTTCTTTTGATTTTTTCATATACTGTTCCTCGTTGGCGCAGTAGGTAGCGCGTCAGTCTCATAATCTGAAGGTCGTGAGTTCGATCCTCACACGGGGCAGAAAAGCTTTATGTAAAATTACAGTGTTGGCTGAAGAGGAAGTAAAAATTAATTCTCATTGTTTTTGGACTTTCAGACAAGACATTCTATTGTCAAGGTGGATACCACATCGTAAGGTCCATATCTATATTTTTTACTTTAGAATGAAATCATTGTTTATTTCTCAGGTGTTGTGGACTTTCAGACCATACATTTTGGCACGGTGGTTAGAACGTCTCTGTCAAAATCTGACGGTCGGTATCGATATTTTTTTCTTTCGAATTATTGAAAAACTGTGCCTCGTTGGCGCAGTAGGTAGCGCGTCAGTCTCATAATCTGAAGGTCGTGAGTTCGATCCTCACACGGGGCAGTAAAGCTTATTGTAAAATTACAGTGTTGGCTGAAGAGGAAGTAAAAATTAATTCTCATTGTTTTTGGACTTTCAGACAAGACATACTATTGTCAAGGTGGATACCACATCTTAAGGTCCATATCTATATTTTTTACTTTAGAATGAAATCATTGTTTATTTCTCAGGTGTTGTGGACTTTCAGACCATACATTTTGGCACGGTGGTTAGAACGTCACTGTCAAAATCTGAAGGTCGGTATCGATATTTTTTTCTTTCGAATTATTGATAAACTGTTCCTCGTTGGCGCAGTAGGTAGCGCGTCAGTCTCATAATCTGAAGGTCGTGAGTTCGATCCTCACACGGGGCAGAAAAGCTTTATGTAAAATTACAGTGTTGGCTGAAGAGGAAGTAAAAATTAATTCTCATTGTTTTTGGACATTCAGACAAGACATACTATTGTCAAGGTGGATACCACATCTTAAGGTCCATATCTATATTTTTTACTTTAGAATGAAATCATTGTTTATTTCTCAGGTGTTGTGGACTTTCAGACCATACATTTTGGCACGGTGGTTAGAACGTCACTGTCAAAATATGAAGGTCGGTATCGATATTTTTTTCTTTTGAATTATTGATAAACTGTGCCTCGTTGGCGCAGTAGGTAGCGCGTCAGTCTCATAATCTGAAGGTCGTGAGTTCGATCCTCACACGGGGCAGAAAAGCTTTATGTAAAATTACAGTGTTGGCTGAAGAGGAAGTAAAAATGAATTCTCATTGTTGTAAAATTACAGTGTTGGCTGAAGAGGAAGTAAAAATTAATTCTCATTGTTTTTGGACTTTCAGACAAGACATACTATTGTCAAGGTGGATACCACATCTTAAGGTCCATATCTATATTTTTTACTTTAGAATGAAATCATTGTTTATTTCTCAGGTGTTGTGGACTTTCAGGCCATACATTTTGGCACGGTGGTTAGAACGTCACTGTCAAAATATGAAGGTCGGTATCGATATTTTTTTCTTTCGAATTACTGATAACCTGTGCCTCGTTGGCGCAGTAGGTAGCGTGTCAGTCTCATAATCTGAAGGTCGTGAGTTCGATCCTCACACGGGGCAGTAACGCTTATTGTAAAATTACAGTGTTGGCTAAAGAGGAAGTAAAAATTAATTCTCATTGTTTTTGGACTTTCAGACAAGACATACTATTTTCAAGGTGGATACCACATCTTAAGGTCCATATCTATATTTTTTACTTTAGAATGAAATCATTGTTTATTTCTCAGGTGTTGTGGACTTTCAGGCCATACATTTTGGCACGGTGGTTAGAACGTCACTGTCAAAATCTGAAGGTCGGTATCGATATTTTTTTCTTTTGAATTATTGATAAACTGTTCCTTGTTGGCGCAGTAGGTAGCTGCGTCAGTCTCATAATCTGAAGGTCGTGAGTTCGATCCTCACACGGGGCAGCAAAGCTTTATGGTAAAATTACAGTGTTGGCTGAAGAGGAAGTAAAAATTAATTCTCATTGTTTTTGGACATTCAGACAAGACATACTATTGTCAAGGTGGATACCACATCTTAAGGTCCATATCTATATTTTTTACTTTAGAATGAAATCATTGTTTATTTCTCAGGTGTTGTGGACTTTCAGACCATACATTTTGGCACGGTGGTTAGAACGTCACTGTCAAAATATGAAGGTCGGTATCGATATTTTTTTCTTTTGAATTATTGATAAACTGTTCCTTGTTGGCTCAGTAGGTACTGCGTCAGTCTCATAATCTGAAGGTCGTGAGTTAGATCCTCACACGGGGCAGCAAAGCTTTTGGTAAAATTACAGTGTTGGCTGAAGAGGAAGTAAAAATTAATTCTCATTGTTTTTGGACATTCAGACAAGACATACTATTGTCAAGGTGGATACCACATCTTAAGGTCCATATCTATATTTTTTACTTTAGAATGAAATCATTGTTTATTTCTCAGGTGTTGTGGACTTTCAGACCATACATTTTGGCACGGTGGTTAGAACGTCACTGTCAAAATATGAAGGTCGGTATCGATATTTTTTTCTTTTGAATTATTGATAAACTGTGCCTCGTTGGCGCAGTAGGTAGCGCGTCAGTCTCATAATCTGAAGGTCGTGAGTTCGATCCTCACACGGGGCAGCTAAGCTTTATGTAAAATTACAGTGTTGGCTGAAGAGGAAGTAAAAATTAATTCTCATTGTTCTTGGACTTTAAGACAATACATACTATTGTCAAGGTGGATACCACATCTTAACGTCCATATCAATATTTTTTAAACTGTACCTCGTTGGTGCAGTAGGTAGCGCGTCAGTCTCATAATCTGAAGGTCGTGAGTTCGATCCTCACACGGGGCAGCAAAGCTTTATGTAAAATTACAGTGTTGGCTGAAGAGGAAGTAAAAATTAATTCTCATTGTTTTTGGACTTTCAGACAAGACATACTATTGTCAAGGTGGATACCACATCTTAAGGTCCATATCTATATTTTTTACTTTAGAATGAAATCATTGTTTATTTCTCAGGTGTTGTGGACTTTCAGGCCATACATTTTGGCACGGTGGTTAGAACGTCACTGTCAAAATCTGAAGGTCGGTATCGATATTTTTTTCTTTTGAATTATTGATAAACTGTTCCTTGTTGGCTCAGTAGGTACTGCGTCAGTCTCATAATCTGAAGGTCGTGAGTTCGATCCTCACACGGGGCAGCAAAGCTTTTGGTAAAATTACAGTGTTGGCTGAAGAGGAAGTAAAAATTAATTCTCATTGTTTTTGGACATTCAGACAAGACATACTATTGTCAAGGTGGATACCACATCTTAAGGTCCATATCTATATTTTTTACTTTAGAATGAAATCATTGTTTATTTCTCAGGTGTTGTGGACTTTCAGACCATACATTTTGGCACGGTGGTTAGAACGTCACTGTCAAAATCTGAAGGTCGGTATCGATATTTTTTTCTTTTGAATTATTGATAAACTGTTCCTTGTTGGCTCAGTAGGTAGCTGCGTCAGTCTCATAATCTGAAGGTCGTGAGTTCGATCCTCACACGGGGCAGCAAAGCTTTATGGTAAAATTACAGTGTTGGCTGAAGAGGAAGTAAAAATTAATTCTCATTGTTTTTGGACATTCAGACAAGACATACTATTGTCAAGGTGGATACCACATCTTAAGGTCCATATCTATATTTTTTACTTTAGAATGAAATCATTGTTTATTTCTCAGGTGTTGTGGACTTTCAGACCATACATTTTGGCACGGTGGTTAGAACGTCACTGTCAAAATATGAAGGTCGGTATCGATATTTTTTTCTTTTGAATTATTGATAAACTGTGCCTCGTTGGCGCAGTAGGTAGCGCGTCAGTCTCATAATCTGAAGGTCGTGAGTTCGATCCTCACACGGGGCAGCAAAGCTTTATGTAAAATTACAGTGTTGGCTGAAGAGGAAGTAAAAATTAATTCTCATTGTTTTTGGACTTTCAGACAAGACATACTATTGTCAAGGTGGATACCACATCTTAAGGTCCATACCTATATTTTTTACTTTAGAATGAAATCATTGTTTATTTCTCAGGTGTTGTGGACTTTCAGGCCATACATTTTGGCACGGTGGTTAGAACGTCACTGTCAAAATCTGAAGGTCGGTATCGATATTTTTTTCTTTCGAATTATTGATAAACTGTGCCTCGTTGGCGCAGTAGGTAGCGCGTCAGTCTCATAATCTGAAGGTCGTGAGTTCGATCCTCACACGGGGCAGTAAAGCTTTATGTAAAATTACAGTGTTGGCTGAAGAGGAAGTAAAAATTAATTCTCATTGTTTTTGGACTTTCAGACAAGACATACTATTGTCAAGGTGGATACCACATCGTAAGGTCCATATCTATATTTTTTACTTTAGAATGAAATCATTGTTTATTTCTCAGGTGTTGTGGACTTTCAGACCATACATTTTGGCACGGTGGTTAGAACGTCACTGTCAAAATCTGAAGGTCGGTATCGATATTTTTTTCTTTCGAATTTTTGATAGACTGTTCCTCGTTGGCGCAGTAGGTAGCGCATCAGTCTCATAATCTGAAGGTCGTGAGTTCGATCCTCACACTGGGCAGCAAAGATTTACGTAAAATTACAGTGTTGGCTGAAGAGGAAGTAAAAATTAATTCTCATTGTTTTTGGACTTTCAGACAAGACATACTATTGTCAAGGTGGATACCACATCTTAAGGTCCATATCTATATTTTTTACTTTAGAATGAAATCATTGTTTATTTCTCAGGTGTTGTGGACTTTCAGACCATACATTTTGGCACGGTGGTTAGAACGTCACTGTCAAAATCTGAAGGTCGGTATCGATATTTTTTTCTTTTGAATTATTGATAAACTGTGCCTCGTTGGCGCAGTAGGTAGCGCGTCAGTCTCATAATCTGAAGGTCGTGAGTTCGATCCTCACACGGGGCAGCTAAGCTTTATGTAAAATTACAGTGTTGGCTGAAGAGGAAGTAAAAATTAATTCTCATTGTTTCGTTGGTGCAGTAGGTAGCGTGTCAGTCTCATAATCTGAAGGTCGTGAGTTCGATCCTCACACGGGGCAGCAAAGCTTTATGTAAAATTACAGTGTTGGCTGAAGAGGAAGTAAAAATTAATTCTCATTGTTTTTGGACTTTCAGACAAGACATACTATTGTCAAGGTGGATACCACATCTTAAGGTCCATATCTATATTTTTTACTTTAGAATGAAATCATTGTTTATTTCTCAGGTGTTGTGGACTTTCTGGCCATACATTTTGGCACGGTGCTTAGAACGTCACTTTTCAAAATATGAAGGTCGTTATCGATATTTTTTTCTTTCGAATTACTGCTAGCCTGTGCGTCGTTGGCGCAGTAGGTAGCGCATCAGTCTCATAATTTGAAGGTCGTGAGTTCGATCCTCACACGGGGCAGTAACGCTTATTGTAAAATTACATTGTTGGCTGAAGAGGAAGTAAAAATTATTTCTCATTATTTTTGGACTTTCAGACAAGACATACTATTGTCAAGGTGGATACCACATTTTAAGGTCCATATCTATATTTTTTACTTTGGAATGAAATCATTGTTTATTTCTCAGGTGTTGTGGACTTTCAGACCATACATTTTGGCACGGTGGTTAGAACGTCACTGTCAACATATGAAGGTCGGTATCGATATTTTTTCCTTTCGAATTATATATAAACTGTGCCTCGTTGGCGCAGTAGGTAGCGCGTCAGTCTCATAATTTGAAGGTCGTGAGTTCGATCCTCACACGGGGCAGTAACGCTTATTGTAAAATTACAGTGTTGGCTAAAGAGGAAGTAAAAATTAATTCTCATTGTTTTTGGACTTTCAGACAAGACATACTATTGTCAAGGTGGATACCACATCTTAAGGTCCATATCTATATTTTTTACTTTAGAATGAAATCATTGTTTATTTCTCAGGTGTTGTGGACTTTCAGACCATACATTTTGGCACGGTGGTTAGAATGTCACTGTCAAAATATGAAGGTCAGTATCGATTTTTTTTCCTTTCGAATTGTTGATAAACTGTGCCTCGTTGGCGCAGTAGGTAGCGCGTCAGTCTCATAATCTGAAGGTCGTGAGTTCGATCCTCACACGGGGCAGGAAAGCTTTATGTAAAACTACATTGTTGGCTGAAGAGGAAGTAAAAATTAATTCTCATTGTTTTTGGACTTTCAGACAAGACATACTATTGTCAAGGTGGATACCACATCTTAAGGTCCATATCTATATTTTTTACTTTAGAATGAAATCATTGTTTATTTCTCAGGTGTTGTGGACTTTCAGACCATACATTTTGGCACAGTGGTTAGAACGTCACTGTCAAAATATGAAGGTCGGTATCGATATTTTTTTCTCTCGAATTACTGATAACCAGTGTCTCGTTGGCACAGTAGGTAGCGCGTCAGTCTCATAATCTGAAGGTCGTGAGTTCGATCCTCACACGGGGCAGTAAAGCTTTATTGTAAAATTACAGTGTTGGCTGAAGAGGAAGTAAAAATTAATTCTCATTGTTTTTGGACTTTCAGACAAGACATACTATTGTCAAGGTGGATACCACATCTTAAGGTCCATATCTATATTTTTTACTTTAGAATGAAATCATTGTTTATTTCTCAGGTGTTGTGGACTTTCAGACCATACATTTTGGCACGGTGGTTAGAACGTCTCTGTCAAAATCTGACGGTCGGTATCGATATTTTTTTCTTTCGAATTATTGACAACCTGTGCCTCGTTGGCGCAGTAGGTAGCGCGTCAGTCTCATAATCTGAAGGTCGTGAGTTCGATCCTCACACGGGGCAGTAAAGCTTTATTGTAAAATTACAGTGTTGGCTGAAGAGGAAGTAAAAATTAATTCTCATTGTTTTTGGACTTTCAGACAAGACATACTATTGTCAAGGTGGATACCACATCTTAAGGTCCATATCTATATTTTTTTACTTTAGAATGAAATCATTGTTTATTTCTCAGGTGTTGTGGACTTTCAGACCATACATTTTGGCACGGTGGTTAGAACGTCACTGTCAAAATCTGAAGGTCGGTATCGATATTTTTTTCTTTCGAATTATTGATAATCTGTGCCTCGTTGGCGCAGTAGGTAGCGCGTCAGTCTCATAATCTGAAGGTCGTGAGTTCGATCCTCACACGGGGCAGCAAAGCATTTATGTAAAATTACAGTGTTGGCTGAAGAGGAAGTAAAAATTAATTCTCATTGTTTTTGGACTTTCAGACAAGACATACTATTGTCAAGGTGGATACCACATCTTAAGGTCCATATCTATATTTTTTTACTTTAGAATGAAATCATTGTTTATTTCTCAGGTGTTGTGGACTTTCAGACCATACATTTTGGCACGGTGGTTAGAACGTCACTGTCAAAATCTGAAGGTCGGTATCGATATTTTTTTCTTTCGAATTGTTGATTACCTGTGCCTCGTTGGCGCAGTAGGTAGCGCGTCAGTCTCATAATCTGAAGGTCGTGAGTTCGATCCTCACACGGGGCAGTGAAGGTTATTGTAAAATTACAGTGTTGGCTGAAGAGGAAGTAAAAATTAATTCTCATTGTTTTTGGACATTCAGACAAGACATACTATTGTCAAGGTGGATACCACATCTTAAGGTCCATATCTATATTTTTTACTTTAGAATGAAATCATTGTTTATTTCTCAGGTGTTGTGGACTTTCAGACCATACATTTTGGCACGGTGGTTAGAACGTCACTGTCAAAATCTGAAGGTCGGTATCGATATTTTTTTCTTTCGAATTATTGATAAACTGTGCCTCGTTGGCGCAGTAGGTAGCGCGTCAGTCTCATAATCTGAAGGTCGTGAGTTCGATCCTCACACGGGGCAGAAAAGCTTTATGTAAAATTACAGTGTTGGCTGAAGAGGAAGTAAAAATTAATTCTCATTGTTTTTGGACTTTCAGACAAGACATTCTATTGTCAAGGTGGATACCACATCGTAAGGTCCATATCTATATTTTTTACTTTAGAATGAAATCATTGTTTATTTCTCAGGTGTTGTGGACTTTCAGACCATACATTTTGGCACGGTGGTTAGAACGTCACTGTCAAAATCTGAAGGTCGGTATCGATATTTTTTTCTTTTGAATTATTGATAAACTGTGCCTCGTTGGCGCAGGTAGGTAGCGCGTCAGTCTCATAATCTGAAGGTCGTGAGTTCGATCCTCACACTGGGCAGCAAAGATTTATGTAAAATTACAGTGTTGGCTGAAGAGAAATTAAAAATTAATTCTCATTGTTTTTGGACTTTCCGACAAGACATACTATTGTCAAGGTGGATACCACATCGTAAGGTCCATATCTATATTTTTTACTTTAGAATGAAATCATTGTTTATTTCTCAGGTGTTGTGGACTTTCAGACCATACATTTTGGCACGGTGGTTAGAACGTCACTGTCAAAATCTGAAGGTCGGTATCGATATTTTTTTCTTTCGAATTATTGATAGCCTGTGCCTCGTTGGCGCAGTAGGTAGCGCGTCAGTCTCATAATCTGAAGGTCGTGAGTTCGATCCTCACACGGGGCAGTAAAGCTTATATGTAAAATTACAGTGTTGGCTGAGGAGGAAGTAAAAATTAATTCTCATTGTTTTTGGACTTTCAGACCAGACATACTATTGTCAAGGTGGATACCACATCTTAAGGTCCATATCTATATTTTTTACTTTAGAATGAAATCATTGTTTATTTCTCAGGTGTTGTGGACTTTCAGACCATACATTTTGGCACGGTGGTTAGAACGTCACTGTCAAAATCTGAAGGTCGGTATCGATATTTTTTTCTTTCGAATTATTGATAAACTGTGCCTCGTTGGCGCAGTAGGTAGCGCGTCAGTCTCATAATCTGAAGGTCGTGAGTTCGATCCTCACACGGGGCAGCAAAGCTTTATGTAAAATTACAGTGTTGGCTGAAGAGGAAGTAAAAATTAATTCTCATTGTTTTTGGACTTTCAGACAAGACATACTATTGTCAAGGTGGATACCACATCTTAAGGTCCATATCTATATTTTTTACTTTAGAATGAAATCATTGTTTATTTCTCAGGTGTTGTGGACTTTCAGACCATACATTTTGGCACGGTGGTTAGAACGTCACTGTCAAAATCTGAAGGTCGGTATCGATATTTTTTTCTTTCGAATTATTGATAAACTGTGCCTCGTTGGCGCAGTAGGTAGCGCGTCAGTCTCATAATCTGAAGGTCGTGAGTTCGATCCTCACACGGGGCAGCAAAGCTTTATGTAAAATTACAGTGTTGGCTGAAGAGGAAGTAAAAATTAATTCTCATTGTTCTTGGACTTTAAGACAAGACATACTATTGTCAAGGTGGATACCACATCGTAAGGTCCATATCTATATTTTTTACTTTAGAATGAAATCATTGTTTATTTCTCAGGTGTTGTGGACTTTCAGGCCATACATTTGGCACGGTGGTTAGAACGTCACTGTCAAAATCTGAAGGTCGGTATCGATATTTTTTTATTTCGAATTATTGATACACTGTGCCTCGTTGGTGCAGTAGGTAGTGCGTCAGTCTCATAATCTGAAGGTCGTGAGTTCCAGCCTCACACGGGTTAGCAATGCTTTATGTAAAATTACAGTGTTGGCTTAAGAGGAAGTAAAAATTAATTCTAATTTTTCTTGGACTTTCAGACAAGACATACTATTGTCAAGTTGGATACCACATCTTAAGGTCCATATCTATATTTTTTACTTTAGAGTGAAATCATTTTTTATTTCTCAGGTGTTGTGGACTTTCAGACCATACATTTTGGCACGGTGGTTAGAACGTCACTGTCAAAATCTGAAGGTCGGTATCGATATTTTTTTCTTTCCAATTATTGATAAACTGTGCCTCGTTGGCGCAGTAGGTAGCGCGTCAGTCTCATACTCTGAAGGTCGGGAGTTCGATCCTCACACGGGGCAGAAAAGCTTTATGTAAAATTACAGTGTTGGCTGAAGAGGAAGTAAAAATTAATACTCATTGTTCTTTGACTTTCAGACAAGACATACTATTGCCAAGGTGGATACCACATCTTAAGGTCCATATTTTTATTTTTTACTTTAGAATGAAATCATTGTTTATTTCTCAGGTGTTGTGGACTTTCAGACCATACATTTTGGCACGGTGGTTAGAACGTCACTGTCAAAATCTGAAGGTCGGTATTTATATTTTTTTCTTTCGAATTTTTGATACACTGTACCTCGTTGGCGCATTAGGTAGCGCGTCAGTCTCATAATCTGTAGGTCGTGAGTTCGATCCTCACACGGGGCAGAAAAGCTTTATGTAAAATTACAGTGTTGGCTGAAGAGGAAGTAAAAATTCATTCTCATTGCTTTTGGACTTTCAGACAAGACATACTATTGTCAAGGTGGATACCACATCGTAAGGTCCATATCTATATTTTTTACTTTAGAATGAAATCATTGTTTATTTCTCAGGTGTTGTGGACTTTCAGACCATACATTTTGGCACGGTGGTTAGAACGTCACTGTCAAAATCTGAAGGTCGGTATCGATATTTTTTTATTTTGAATTAGTGATAAACTGTGCCTCGTTGGCGCAGTAGGTAGCGCGTCAGTCTCATAATCTGAAGGTCGTGAGTTCGATCCTCACACGGGGCAGCAAAGCTATTTGTAAAATTACAGTGTTGGCTGAAGAGGAAGTAAAAATTAATTCTCATTGTTTTTGGACATTCAGACAAGACATACTATTGTCAAGGTGGATACCACATCTTAACGTCCATATCTATATTTTTTACTTTAGAATGAAATCATTGTTTATTTCTCAGGTGTTGTGGACTTTCAGACCATACATTTTGGCACGGTGGTTAGAACGTCACTGTCAAAATCTGAAGGTCGGTATCGATATTTTTTTCTTTTGAATTATTGATAAACTGTGCCTCGTTGGCGCAGTAGGTAGCGCGTCAGTCTCATAATCTGAAGGTCGTGAGTTCGATCCTCACACGGGGCAGGAAGGCTTTATGTAAAATTACAGTGTTGGTTGAAGAGGAAGTAAAACTTAATTCTGATTGTTTTTGGACATTCAGACAAGACATACTATTGTCAAGGTGGATACCACATCTTAAGGTCCATATCTATTTTTTTACTTTAGAATGAAATCATTGTTTATTTCTCAGGTGTTGTGGACTTTCAGACCATACATTTTGGCACGGTGGTTAGAACGTCACTGTCAAAATATGAAGGTCGGTATCGATATTTTTTCCTTTCGAATTATAGATAAACTGTGCCTCGTTGGCGCAGTAGGTAGCGCGTCAGTCTCATAATCTGAAGGTCGTGAGTTCGATCCTCACACGGGGCAGGAAAGCTTTATGTAAAACTACAGTGTTGGCTGAAGAGGAAGTAAAAATTAATTCTCATTGTTTTTGGACTTTCAGACAAGACATACTATTGTCAAGGTGGATACCACATCTTAAGGTCCATATCTATATTTTTTACTTTAGAATGAAATCATTGTTTATTTCTCAGGTGTTGTGGACTTTCAGACCATACATTTTGGCACGGTGGTTAGAACGTCACTGTCAAAATCTGAAGGTCGGTATCGATATTTTTTTCTTTCGAATTATTGATAAACTGTGCCTCGTTGGCGCAGTAGGTAGCGCGTCAGTCTCATAATCTGAAGGTCGTGAGTTCTATCCTCACACGGGGCAGCAAAGCTTTATGTAAAATTACAGTGTTGGCTGAAGAGGAAGTAAAAATTAATTCTCATTGTTTTTGGACTTTCAGACAAGACATACTATTGTCAAGGTGGATACCACATCGTAAGGTCCATATCTATATTTTTTACTTTAGAATGAAATCATTGTTTATTTCTCAGGTGTTGTGGACTTTCAGACCATACATTTTGGCACGGTGGTTAGAACGTCACTGTCAAAATCTGAAGGTCGGTATCGATATTTTTTTCTTTCGAATTATTGATAGCCTGTGCCTCGTTGGCGCAGTAGGTAGCGCGTCAGTCTCATAATCTGAAGGTCGTGAGTTCGATCCTCACACGGGGCAGAAAAGCTTTATGTAAAATTACAGTGTTGGCTGAAGAGGAAGTAAAAATTAATTCTCATTGTTTTTGGACTTTCAGACAAGACATACTATTGTCAAGGTGGATACCACATCTTAAGGTCCATATCTATATTTTTTACTTTAGAATGAAATCATTGTTTATTTCTCAGGTGTTGTGGACTTTCAGACCATACATTTTGGCACGGTGGTTAGAACGTCACTGTCAAAATCTGAAGGTCGGTATCGATATTTTTTTCTTTCGAATTATTGATAAACTGTGCCTCGTTGGCGCAGTAGGTAGCGCGTCAGTCTCATAATCTGAAGGTCGTGAGTTCGATCCTCACACGGGGCAGCAAAGCTTTATGTAAAATTACAGTGTTGGCTGAAGAGGAAGTAAAAATTAATTCTCATTGTTTTTGGACTTTCAGACAAGACATACTATTGTCAAGGTGGATACCACATCGTAAGGTCCATATCTATATTTTTTACTTTAGAATGAAATCATTGTTTATTTCTCAGGTGTTGTGGACTTTCAGACCATACATTTTGGCACGGTGGTTAGAACGTCACTGTCAAAATCTGAAGGTCGGTATCGATATTTTTTTCTTTCGAATTATTGATATACTGTGCCTCGTTGGCGCAGTAGGTAGCGCGTCAGTCTCATAATCTGAAGGTCGTGAGTTCGATCCTCACACGGGGCAGAAAAGCTTTATGTAAAATTACAGTGTTGGCTGAAGAGGAAGTAAAAATTAATTCTCATTGTTTTTGGACTTTCAGACAAGACATACTATTGTCAAGGTGGATACCACATCTTAAGGTCCATATCTATATTTTTTACTTTAGAATGAAATCATTGTTTATTTCTCAGGTGTTGTGGACTTTCAGACCATACATTTTGGCACGGTGGTTAGAACGTCACTGTCAAAATCTGAAGGTCGGTATCGATATTTTTTTCTTTCGAATTATTGATAAACTGTGCCTCGTTGGCGCAGGTAGGTAGCGCGTCAGTCTCATAATCTGAAGGTCGTGAGTTCGATCCTCACACGGGGCAGCAAAACTTTATGTAAAATTACAGTGTTGGCTGAAGAGGAAGTAAAAATTAATTCTCATTGTTCTTGGACTTTCAGACAAGACATACTATTGTCAAGGTGGATACCACATCGTAAGGTCCATATCTATATTTTTTACTTTAGAATGAAATCATTGTTTATTTCTCAGGTGTTGTGGACTTTCAGACCATACATTTTGGCACGGTGGTTAGAACGTCACTGTCAAAATCTGAAGGTCGGTATCGATATTTTTTTCTTTCGAATTATAGATATACTGTGCCTCGTTGGCGCAGTAGGTATCGCGTCAGTCTCATAATCTGAAGGTCGTGAGTTCGATCCTCACACGGGGTAGGAAAGCTTTATGTAAAATTACAGTGTTGGCTGAGGAGGAAGTAAAAATTAATTCTCATTGTTTTTGGACTTTCAGACCAGACATACTATTGTCAAGGTGGATACCACATCTTAAGGTCCATATCTATATTTTTTACTTTAGAATGAAATCATTGTTTATTTCTCAGGTGTTGTGGACTTTCAGACCATACATTTTGGCACGGTGGTTAGAACGTCACTGTCAAAATCTGAAGGTCGGTATCGATATTTTTTTCTTTCGAATTATTGATAAACTGTGCCTCGTTGGCGCAGTAGGTAGCGCGTCAGTCTCATAATCTGAAGGTCGTGAGTTCGATCCTCACACGGGGCAGCAAAGCTTTATGTAAAATTACAGTGTTGGCTGAAGAGGAAGTAAAAATTAATTCTCATTGTTTTTGGACTTTCAGACAAGACATACTATTGTCAAGGTGGATACCACATCGTAAGGTCCATATCTATATTTTTTACTTTAGAATGAAATCATTGTTTATTTCTCAGGTGTTGTGGACTTTCAGACCATACATTTTGGCACGGTGGTTAGAACGTCACTGTCAAAATCTGAAGGTCGGTATCGATATTTTTTTCTTTCGAATTATTGATAAACTGTGCCTCGTTGGCGCAGTAGGTAGCGCGTCAGTCTCATAATCTGAAGGTCGTGAGTTCGATCCTCACACGGGGCAGCAAAGCATTTATGTAAAATTACAGTGTTGGCTGAAGAGGAAGTAAAAATTAATTCTCATTGTTTTTGGACTTTCAGACAAGACATACTATTGTCAAGGTGGATACCACATCTTAAGGTCCATATCTATATTTTTTACTTTAGAATGAAATCATTGTTTATTTCTCAGGTGTTGTGGACTTTCAGACCATACATTTTGGCACGGTGGTTAGAACGTCACTGTCAAAATCTGAAGGTCGGTATCGATATTTTTTTCTTTCGAATTATTGATAACCTGTGCCTCGTTGGCGCAGTAGGTAGCGCGTCAGTCTCATAATCTGAAGGTCGTGAGTTCGATCCTCACACGGGGCAGTAAGCTTTATGTAAAATTACAGTGTTGGCTGAAGAGGAAGTAAAAATTAATTCTCATTGTTTTTGGACTTTCAGACAAGACATACTATTGTCAAGGTGGATACCACATCTTAAGGTCCATATCTATATTTTTTACTTTAGAATGAAATCATTGTTTATTTCTCAGGTGTTGTGGACTTTCAGACCATACATTTTGGCACGGTGGTTAGAACGTCACTGTCAAAATCTGAAGGTCGGTATCGATATTTTTTTCATTCGAATTATTGATAAACTGTGCCTCGTTGGCGCAGTAGGTAGCGCGTCAGTCTCATAATCTGAAGGTCGTGAGTTCGATCCTCCCACGGGGCAGAAAAGATTTATGTAAAATACAGTGTTGGCTGAAGAGGAAGTAAAAATTTATTTTCATTGTTTTTGGACTTTCAGACAAGACATACTATTGTCAAGGTGGATACCACATCTTAACGTCCATATCTATATTTTTTAAACTGTGCCTCGTTGGCGCAGTAGGTAGCGCGTCAGTCTCATAATCTGAAGGTCGTGAGTTCCATCCTCACACGGGTTAGCAAAGCATTATGTAAAATTACAGTGTTGGCTTAAGAGGAAGTAAAAATTAATTCTAATTATTCTTGGACTTTCAGACAAGACATACTATTGTCAAGTTGGATACCACATCTTAAGGTCCATATCTATATTTTTTACTTTAGAGTGAAATCATTTTTTATTTCTCAGGTGTTGTGGACTTTCAGACCATACATTTTGGCACGGTGGTTAGAACGTCACTGTCAAAATCTGAAGGTCGGTATTTATATTTTTTTCTTTCGAATATTTGATACACTGTGCCTCGTTGGCGCATTAGGTAGCGCGTCAGTCTCATAATCTGTAGGTCGTGAGTTCGATCCTCACACGGGGCAGAAAAGCTTTATGTAAAATTACAGTGTTGGCTGAAGAGGAAGTAAAAATTCATTCTCATTGCTTTTGGACTTTCAGACAAGACATACTATTGTCAAGGTGGATACCACATCGTAAGGTCCATATCTATATTTTTTACTTTAGAATGAAATCATTGTTTATTTCTCAGGTGTTGTGGACTTTCAGACCATACATTTTGGCACGGTGGTTAGAACGTCACTGTCAAAATATGAAGGTCGGTATCGATATTTTTTTCTTTCGAATTACTGATAAACTGTGCCTCGTTGGCGCAGTAGGTAGCGCGTCAGTCTCATAATCTGAAGGTCGTGAGTTCGATCCTCACACGGGGCAGCAAAGCTTTATGTAAAATTACAGTGTTGGCTGAAGAGGAAGTAAAAATTAATTCTCATTGTTTTTGGACTTTCAGACAAGACATACTATTGTCAAGGTGGATACCACATCTTAAGGTCCATATCTATATTTTTTACTTTAGAATGAAATCATTGTTTATTTCTCAGGTGTTGTGGACTTTCAGACCATACATTTTGGCACGGTGGTTAGAACGTCACTGTCAAAATCTGAAGGTCGGTATCGATATTTTTTTCTTTCGAATTATTGATAACCTGTGCCTCGTTGGCGCAGTAGGTAGCGCGTCAGTCTCATAATCTGAAGGTCGTGAGTTCGATCCTCACACGGGGCAGGAAAGATTTATGTAAAATTACAGTGTTGGCTGAAGAGGAAGTAAAAATTAATTCTCATTGTTTTTGGACATTCAGACAAGACATACTATTGTCAAGGTGGATACCACATCTTAAGGTCCATATCTATATTTTTTACTTTAGAATGAAATCATTGTTTATTTCTCAGGTGTTGTGGACTTTCAGACCATACATTTTGGCACGGTGGTTAGAACGTCACTGTCAAAATCTGAAGGTCGGTATCGATATTTTTTTCTTTCGAATTATTGATAAACTGTGCCTCGTTGGCGCAGTAGGTAGCGCGTCAGTCTCATAATCTGAAGGTCGTGAGTTCGATCCTCACACGGGGCAGCAAAGCTTTATGTAAAATTACAGTGTTGGCTGAAGAGGAAGTAAAAATTAATTCTCATTGTTTTTGGACTTTCAGACAAGACATTCTATTGTCAAGGTGGATACCACATCGTAAGGTCCATATCTATATTTTTTACTTTAGAATGAAATCATTGTTTATTTCTCAGGTGTTGTGGACTTTCAGACCATACATTTTGGCACGGTGGTTAGAACGTCACTGTCAAAATCTGAAGGTCGGTATTGATATTTTTTTCTTTTGATTTTTTGATATACTGTTCCTCGTTGGCGCAGTAGGTAGCGCGTCAGTCTCATAATCTGAAGGTCGTGAGTTCGATCCTCACACGGGGCAGAAAAGCTTTATGTAAAATTACAGTGTTGGCTGAAGAGGAAGTAAAAATTAGTTCTCATTATTTTTGGACATTCAGACAAGACATACTATTGTCAAGGTGGATACCACATCTTAAGGTCCATATCTATATTTTTTACTTTAGAATGAAATCATTGTTTATTTCTCAGGTGTTGTGGACTTTCAGACCATACATTTTGGCACGGTGGTTAGAACGTCACTGTCAAAATCTGAAGGTCGGTATCGATATTTTTTTCTTTTGAATTATTGATAAACTGTGCCTCGTTGGCGCAGTAGGTAGCGCGTCAGTCTCATAATCTGAAGGTCGTGAGTTCGATCCTCACACGGGGCAGAAAAGCTTTATGTAAAATTACAGTGTTGGCTGAAGAGGAAGTAAAAATTAATTCTCATTGTTTTTGGACTTTCAGACAAGACATTCTATTGTCAAGGTGGATACCACATCGTAAGGTCCATATCTATATTTTTTACTTTAGAATGAAATCATTGTTTATTTCTCAGGTGTTGTGGACTTTCAGACCATACATTTTGGCACGGTGGTTAGAACGTCACTGTCAAAATCTGAAGGTCGGTATCGATATTTTTTTCTTTCGAATTATTGATAAACTGTGCCTCGTTGGCGCAGTAGGTAGCGCGTCAGTCTCATAATCTGAAGGTCGTGAGTTCGATCCTCACACGGGGCAGCAAAGCTTTATGTAAAATTACAGTGTTGGCTGAAGAGGAAGTAAAAATTAATTCTCATTGTTTTTGGACTTTCAGACAAGACATACTATTGTCAAGGTGGATACCACATCGTAAGGTCCATATCTATATTTTTTACTTTAGAATGAAATCATTGTTTATTTCTCAGGTGTTGTGGACTTTCAGACCATACATTTTGGCACGGTGGTTAGAACGTCACTGTCAAAATCTGAAGGTCGGTATCGATATTTTTTTCTTTCGAATTATTGATAAACTGTGCCTCGTTGGCGCAGTAGGTAGCGCGTCAGTCTCATAATCTGAAGGTCGTGAGTTCGATCCTCACACGGGGCAGGAACATTTTATGTAAAATTACAGTGTTGGCTGAGGAGGAAGTAAAAATTAATTCTCATTGTTTTTGGACTTTCAGACCAGACATACTATTGTCAAGGTGGATACCACATCTTAAGGTCCATATCTATATTTTTTACTTTAGAATGAAATCATTGTTTATTTCTCAGGTGTTGTGGACTTTCAGACCATACATTTTGGCACGGTGGTTAGAACGTCACTGTCAAAATCTGAAGGTCGGTATCGATATTTTTTTCTTTCGAATTATTGATAAACTGTGCCTCGTTGGCGCAGTAGGTAGCGCGTCAGTCTCATAATCTGAAGGTCGTGAGTTCGATCCTCACACGGGGCAGAAAAGATTTATGTAAAATTACAGTGTTGGCTGAAGAGGAAGTAAAAATTAATTCTCATTGTTTTTGGACTTTCAGACCAGACATACTATTGTCAAGGTGGATACCACATCTTAAGGTCCATATCTATATTTTTTACTTTAGAATGAAATCATTGTTTATTTCTCAGGTGTTGTGGACTTTCAGACCATACATTTTGGCACGGTGGTTAGAACGTCACTGGCAAAATCTGAAGGTCGGTATCGATATTTTTTTCTTTCGAATTATTGATGAAACTGTGCCTCGTTGGCGCAGTAGGTAGCGCGTCAGTCTCATAATCTGAAGGTCGTGAGTTCGATCCTCACACGGGGCAGCTAAACTTTATTGAAAAATTACAGTGTTGGCTGAAGAGGAAGTAAAAATTCATTCTCATTGTTTTTGGACATTCAGACAAGACATACTATTGTCAAGGTGGATACCACATCTTAAGGTCCATATCTATATTTTTTACTTTAGAATGAAATCATTGTTTATTTCTCAGGTGTTGTGGACTTTCAGACCATACATTTTGGCACGGTGGTTAGAACGTCACTGTCAAAATATGAAGGTCGGTATCGATATTTTTTTCTTTCGAATTATTGATAAACTGTGCCTCGTTGGCGCAGTAGGTAGCGCGTCAGTCTCATAATCTGAAGGTCGTGAGTTCGATCCTCACACGGGGCAGGAAAGCTTTATGTAAAATTACAGTGTTGGCTGAAGAGGAATTAAAAATTAATTCTCATTGTTTTTGGACTTTCAGACAAGACATACTATTGTCAAGGTGGATACCACATCTTAAGGTCCATATCTATATTTTTTACTTTAGAATGAAATCATTGTTTATTTCTCAGGTGTTGTGGACTTTCAGACCATACATTTTGGCACGGTGGTGAGAACGTCACTGTCAAAATCTGAAGGTCGGTATCGATATTTTTTCTCTTTCTAATTATTGATAACCTGTGCCTCGTTGGCGCAGTAGGTGGCGCGTCAGTCTCATAATCTGAAGGTCGTGAGTTCGATCCTCACACGGGGCAGCAAAACTTTATGTAAAATTACAGTGTTGGCTGAAGAGGAAGTAAAAATTAATTCTCATTGTTTTTGGACTTTCAGACAAGACATACTATTGTCAAGGTGGATACCACATCTTAAGGTCCATATCTATATTTTTTACTTTAGAATGAAATCATTGTTTATTTCTCAGGTGTTGTGGACTTTCAGACCATACATTTTGGCACGGTGGTTAGAACGTCACTGTCAAAATCTGAAGGTCGGTATCGATATTTTTTTCTTTCGAATTATTGATAAACTGTGCCTCGTTGGCGCAGTAGGTAGCGCATCAGTCTCATAATCTGAAGGTCGTGAGTTCGATCCTCACACGGGGCAGGAACATTTTATGTAAAATTACAGTGTTGGCTGAGGAGGAAGTAAAAATTAATTCTCATTGTTTTTGGACTTTCAGACCAGACATACTATTGTCAAGGTGGATACCACATCTTAAGGTCCATATCTATATTTTTTACTTTAGAATGAAATCATTGTTTATTTCTCAGGTGTTGTGGACTTTCAGACCATACATTTTGGCACGGTGGTTAGAACGTCACTATCATAATCTGAAGGTCGTTATCGATATTTTTTCTTTTTCGAATTATTGATAACCTGTGCCTCGTTGGCGCAGTAGGTAGCGCATCAGTCTCATAATCTGAAGGTCGTGAGTTCGATCCTCACACTGGGCAGCAAAGATTTATGTAAAATTACAGTGTTGGCTGAAGAGGAATTAAAAATTAATTCTCATTGTTTTTGGACTTTCCGACAAGACATACTATTGTCAAGGTGGATACCACATCTTAAGGTCCATATCTATATTTTTTACTTTAGAATGAAATCATTGTTTATTTCTCAGGTGTTGTGGACTTTCAGACCATACATTTTGGCACGGTGGTTAGAACGTCACTATCATAATCTGAAGGTCGGTATCGATATTTTTTTCTTTCGAATTATTGATAAACTGTGCCTCGTTGGCGCAGTAGGTAGCGCGTCAGTCTCATAATCTGAAGGTCGTGAGTTCGATCCTCACACGGGGCAGGAAAGCTTTATGTAAAATTACAGTGTTGGCTGAAGAGGAAGTAAAACTTAATTCTGATTGTTTTTGGACATTCAGACAAGACATACTATTGTCAAGGTGGATACCACATCTTAAGGTCCATATCTATATTTTTTACTTTAGAATGAAATCATTGTTTATTTCTCAGGTGTTGTGGACTTTCAGACCATACATTTTGGCACGGTGGTTAGAACGTCACTGTCAAAATCTGAAGGTCGGTATCGATATTTTTTTCTTTCGAATTATTGATAAACTGTGCCTCGTTGGCGCAGTAGGTAGCGCGTCAGTCTCATAATCTGAAGGTCGTGAGTTCGATCCTCACACGGGGCAGGAAAGCTTTATGTAAAATTACAGTGTTGGCTGAAGAGGAAGTAAAAATTAATTCTCATTGTTTTTGGACTTTCAGACAAGACATACTATTGTCAAGGTGGATACCACATCTTAAGGTCCATATCTATATTTTTTACTTTAGAATGAAATCATTGTTTATTTCTCAGGTGTTGTGGACTTTCAGACCATACATTTTGGCACGGTGGTTTGAATTTTACTGGCAAAATCTGAAGGTCGGTATCGATATTTTTTTCTTTCGAATTTTTTATGAAATGTGCCTCGTTGGCGCAGTAGGTAGTGCGTCAGTCTCATAATCTGAAGGTCGTGAGTTCGATCCTCACACGGGGCAGTTAAACTTATTGAAAAATTACAGTGTTGGCTGAAGAGGAAGTAAAAATTAATTCTCATTGTTTTTGGACATTCAGACAAGACATACTATTGTCAAGGTGGATACCACATCTTAAGGTCCATATCTATATTTTTTACTTTAGAATGAAATCATTGTTGATTTCTCAGGTGTTGTGGACTTTCAGACCATACATTTTGGCACGGTGGTTAGAACGTCACTGTCAAAATATGAAGGTCGGTATCGATATTTTTTTCTTTCGAATTATTGATAAACTGTGCCTCGTTGGCGCAGTAGGTAGCGCGTCAGTCTCATAATCTGAAGGTCGTGAGTTCGGGCCTCACACGGGGCAGGAAAGCTTTATGTAAAATTACAGTGTTGGCTGAAGAGGAAGTAAAATTAATTCTGATTGTTTTTGGACATTCAGACAAGACATACTATTGTCAAGGTGGATACCACATCTTAAGGTCCATATCTATATTTTTTACTTTAGAGTGAAATCATTGTTTTTTTTCTCAGGTGTTGTGGACTTTCAGACCATACATTTTGGCACGGTGGTTAGAACGTCACTGTCAAAATCTGAAGGTCGGTATCGATATTTTTTTCTTTCGAATTATTGATAACCTGTGCCTCGTTGGCGCAGTAGGTACTTTGTCAGTCTCATAATCTGAAGGTCGTGAGTTCGATCCTCACACGGGGCAGTTAAACTTATTGAAAAATTACAGTGTTGGCTGAAGAGGAATAAAAAATTAATTCTCATTGTTTTTGGACTTTCAGACAAGACATACTATTGTCAAGGTGGATACCACATCTTAAGGTCCATATCTATATTTTTTACTTTAGAATGAAATCATTGTTTATTTCTCAGGTGTTGTGGACTTTCAGACCATACATTTTGGCACGGTGGTTAGAACGTCACTGTCAAAATATGAAGGTCGGTATCGATATTTTTTTCTTTCGAATTATTGACAAACTGTGCCTCGTTGGCGCAGTAGGTAGTGCGTCAGTCTCATAATCTGAAGGTCGTGAGTTCGATCCTCACACGGGGCAGGAAAGATTTATGTAAAATTACAGTGTTGGCTGAAAGAGGAAGTAAAAATTAATTCTCATTGTTTTTGGACTTTCAGACAAGACATACTATTGGCAAGGTGGATACCACAGCCTAAGGTCCATATCTATATTTTTTACTTTAGAGTGAAATCATTGTTTTTTTTCTCAGGTGTTGTGTACTTTCAGACAAGACATACTATTGTCAAGGTGGATACCACATCTTAAGGTCCATATCTATATTTTTTACTTTAGAATGAAATCATTGTTTATTTCTCAGGTGTTGTGGACTTTCAGACCATACATTTTGGCACGGTGGTTTGAATTTTACTGGCAAAATCTGAAGGTCGGTATCGATATTTTTTTCTTTCGAATTTTTTATGAAATGTGCCTCCGTTGGCGCAGTGGGTAGTGCGTGCACAGTCTCATAATCTGAAGGTCGTGAGTTCGATCCTGCTAGCACGGGGCAGTTAAACTTTTTGAAAAATTACAGTGTTGGCTGAAGAGGAAGTAAAAATTAATTCTCATTGTTTTTGGACATTCAGACAAGAGCATACTATCGTCAAGGTGGATACCACATCTTAAGGTCCATATCTATATTTTTTACTTTAGAATGAAATCATTGTTTTTAATTCTCAGGTGTTGTGGACTTTCAGACCATAC
>NC_092087.1:117522703-117587138 GCF_045679555.1 Salvelinus alpinus | reverse complement strand
CACTACCTACTGCGCCAACGAGTCACAGTTTATCACTAATTCAAAAGAAAAAAATATCGATACCGACCTTCAGATTTTGACAGTGACGTTCTAACCACCGTGCCAAAATGTATGGTCTGAAAGTCCACAACACCTGAGAAATAAACAATGATTTCATTCTAAAGTAAAAAATATAGATATGGACCTTAAGATGTGGTATCCACCTTGACAATAGTATGTCTTGTCTGAAAGTCCAAAAGCAATGAGAATGAATTTTTACTTCCTCTTCAGCCAACAATGTAATTTTACATAAAGCTTTTCTGCCCCGTGTGAGGATCGAACTCACGACCTACAGATTATGAGACTGACGCGTTACCTAATGCGCCAACGAGGCACAGTGTATCAAATATTCGAAAGAAAAAAATATAAATACCGACCTTCAGATTTTGACAGTGACGTTCTAACCACCGTGCCAAAATGTATGGTCTGAAAGTCCACAACACCTGAGAAATAAACAATGATTTCATTCTAAAGTAAAAAAATAGTTATGGACCTTAAGATGTGGTATCCACCTTGACAATAGTATGTCTTGTCTGAATGTCCAGAAACAATCAGAATTAAGTTTTACTTCCTCTTCAGCCAACACTGTAATTTTACATAAAGCTTTCCTGCCCCGTGTGAGGATCGAACTCACGACCTTCAGATTATGAGACTGACGCGCTACCTACTGCGCCAACGAGGCACAGTTTATCAATAATTCAAAAGAAAAAAATATCGATACCGACCTTCATATTTTGACAGTGACGTTCTAACCACCGTGCCAAAATGTATGGTCTGAAAGTCCACAACACCTGAGAAATAAACAATGATTTCATTCTAAAGTAAAAAATATAGATATGGACCTTAAGATGTGGTATCCACCTTGACAATAGTATGTCTTGTCTGAATGTCCAAAAACAATGAGAATGAATTTTTACTTCCTCTTCAGCCAACACTGTAATTTCACAAAAAGCCTTGCTGCCCCGTGTGAGGATCGAACTCACGACCTTCAGATTATGAGACTGACGCGCTACCTACTGCGCCAACGAGTCACAGTTTATCACTAATTCAAAAGAAAAAAATATCGATACCGACCTTCAGATTTTGACAGTGACGTTCTAACCACCGTGCCAAAATGTATGGTCTGAAAGTCCACAACACCTGAGAAATAAACAATGATTTCATTCTAAAGTAAAAAATATAGATATGGACCTTAAGATGTGGTATCCACCTTGACAATAGTATGTCTTGTCTGAAAGTCCAAAAGCAATGAGAATGAATTTTTACTTCCTCTTCAGCCAACAATGTAATTTTACATAAAGCTTTTCTGCCCCGTGTGAGGATCGAACTCACGACCTACAGATTATGAGACTGACGCGCTACCTAATGCGCCAACGAGGCACAGTGTATCAAATATTCGAAAGAAAAAAATATAAATACCGACCTTCAGATTTTGACAGTGACGTTCTAACCACCGTGCCAAAATGTATGGTCTGAAAGTCCACAACACCTGAGAAAAAAACAATGATTTCATTCTAAAGTAAAAAATAAAAATATGGACCTTAAGATGTGGTATCCACCTTGGCAATAGTATGTCTTGTCTGAAAGTCAAAGAACAATGAGTATTAATTTTTACTTCCTCTTCAGCCAACACTGTAATTTTACATAAAGCTTTGCTAACCCGTGTGAGGATGGAACTCACGACCTTCAGATTATGAGACTGACGCACTACCTACTGCACCAACGAGGCACAGTGTATCAATAATTCGAAATAAAAAAATATCGATACCGACCTTCAGATTTTGACAGTGACGTTCTAACCACCGTGCCAAATGTATGGCCTGAAAGTCCACAACACCTGAGAAATAAACAATGATTTCATTCTAAAGTAAAAAATATAGATATGGACCTTACGATGTGGTATCCACCTTGACAATAGTATGTATTGTCTTAAAGTCCAAGAACAATGAGAATTAATTTTTACTTCCTCTTCAGCCAACACTGTAATTTTACATAAAGCTTAGCAGCCCCGTGTGAGGATCGAACTCACGACCTTCAGATTATGAGACTGACGCGCTACCTACTGCACCAACGAGGCACAGTTTAACAATAATTCAAAAGAAAAAAATATCGATACCGACCTTCAGATTTTGACAGTGACGTTCTAACCACCGTGCCAAAATGTATGGTCTGAAAGTCCACAACACCTGAGAAATAAACAATGATTTCATTCTAAAGTAAAAAATATAGATATGGACCTTAAGATGTGGTATCCACCTTGACAATAGTATGTCTTGTCTGAATGTCCAAAAACAATGAGAATTAATTTTTACTTCCTCTTCAGCCAACACTGTAATTTTACATAAAGCTTTGCTGCCCCGTGTGAGGATCGAACTCACGACCTTCAGATTATGAGACTGACGCAGTACCTACTGAGCCAACAAGGAACAGTTTATCAATAATTCAAAAGAAAGAAATATCGATACCGACCTTCAGATTTTGACAGTGACGTTCTAACCACCGTGCCAAAATGTATGGTCTGAAAGTCCACAACACCTGAGAAATAAACAATGATTTCATTCTAAAGTAAAAAATATAGATATGGACCTTAAGATGTGGTATCCACCTTGACAATAGTATGTCTTGTCTGAATGTCCAAAAACAATGAGAATTAATTTTTACTTCCTCTTCAGCCAACACTGTAATTTTACAAAAAGCTTTGCTGCCCCGTGTGAGGATCGAAATCACGACCTTCAGATTATGAGACTGACGCGCTACCTACTGCGCCAACGAGTCACAGTTTATCGCTAATTCAAAAGAAAAAAATATCGATACCGACCTTCAGATTTTGACAGTGACGTTCTAACCACCGTGCCAAAATGTATGGTCTGAAAGTCCACAACACCTGAGAAAAAAACAATGATTTCATTCTAAAGTAAAAAATAAAAATATGGACCTTAAGATGTGGTATCCACCTTGGCAATAGTATGTCTTGTCTGAAAGTCAAAGAACAATGAGTATTAATTTTTACTTCCTCTTCAGCCAACACTGTAATTTTACATAAAGCTTTGCTGCCCCGTGTGAGGATCGAACTCACGACCTACAGATTATGAGACTGACGCGCTACCTAATGCGCCAACTAGGCACAGTGTATCAAATATTCGAAAGAAAAAAAAATAAATACCGACCTTCAGATTTTGACAGTGACGTTCTAACCACCGTGCCAAAATGTATGGTCTGAAAGTCCACAACACCTGAGAAAAAAACAATGATTTCATTCTAAAGTAAAAAATAAAAATATGGACCTTAAGATGTGGTATCCACCTTGGCAATAGTATGTCTTGTCTGAAAGTCAAAGAACAATGAGTATTAATTTTTACTTCCTCTTCAGCCAACACTGTAATTTTACATAAAGCTTTTCTGCCCCGTGTGAGGATCGAACTCACGACCTTCAGAGTATGAGACTGACGCACTACCTACTGCGCCAACGAGGCACAGTTTATCAATAATTCTAAAGAAAAAAATATCGATACCGACCTTCATATTTTGACAGTGACGTTCTAACCACCGTGCCAAAATGTATGGTCTGAAAGTCCACAACACCTGAGAAATAAACAATGATTTCATTCTAAAGTAAAAAATATAGATATGGACCTTAAGATGTGGTATCCACCTTGACAATAGTATGTCTTGTCTGAAAGTCCACAACACCTGAGAAAAAAAACAATGATTTCACTCTAAAGTAAAAAATAAAAATATGGACCTTAAGATGTGGTATCCACCTTGGCAATAGTATGTCTTGTCTGAAAGTCCAAAAACAATGATAATTAATTTTTACTTCCTCTTCAGCCAACACTGTAATTTTACAATAAGCTTTACTGCCCCGTGTGAGGATCGAACTCACGACCTTCAGATTATGAGACTGACGCGCTACCTACTGCGCCAACGAGGCACAGTGTATCAAATATTCGAAAGAAAAAAATATAAATACCGACCTTCAGATTTTGACAGTGACGTTCTAACCACCGTGCCAAAATGTATGGTCTGAAAGTCCACAACACCTGAGAAAAAAACAATGATTTCATTCTAAAGTAAAAAATAAAAATATGGACCTTAAGATGTGGTATCCACCTTGGCAATAGTATGTCTTGTCTGAAAGTCAAAGAACAATGAGTATTAATTTTTACTTCCTCTTCAGCCAACACTGTAATTTTACATAAAGCTTTGCTGCCCCGTGTGAGGATCGAACTCACGACCTACAGATTATGAGACTGACGCGCTACCTAATGCGCCAACTAGGCACAGTGTATCAAATATTCGAAAGAAAAAAATATAAATACCGACCTTCATATTTTGACAGTGACGTTCTAACCACCGTGCCAAAATGTATGGTCTGAAAGTCCACAACACCTGAGAAATAAACAATGATTTCATTCTAAAGTAAAAAATATAGATATGGACCTTAAGATGTGGTATCCACCTTGACAATAGTATGTCTTGTCTGAAAGTCCACAACACCTGAGAAAAAAAACAATGATTTCACTCTAAAGTAAAAAATATAGATATGGACCTTAAGATGTGGTATCCACCTTGACAATAGTATGTCTTGTCTGAAAGTCCAAAAACAATGAGTATTAATTTTTACTTCCTCTTCAGCCAACACTGTAATTTTACATATATCTTTCCTGCCCCGTGTGAGGATCGAACTCACGACCTTCAGATTATGAGACTGACGCGCTACCTACTGCGCCAACGAGGCACAATTTTTCAATAATTCGAAAGAAAAAAATATCGATACCGACCTTCATATTTTGACAGTGACGTTCTAACCACCGTGCCAAAATGTATGGTCTGAAAGTCCACAACACCTGAGAAATAAACAAGGATTTCATTCTAAAGTAAAAAATATAGATATGGACCATAAGATGTGGTATCCACCTTGACAATAGTATGTCTTGTCTGAAAGTCCAAAAACAATGACAATTAATTTTTACTTCCTCTTCAGCCAACACTGTAATTTTTCAATAAGCTTTACTGCCCCGTGTGAGGATCGAACTCACGACCTTCAGATTATGAGACTGACGCGCTACCTACTGCGCCAACGAGGCACAGTGTATCAAATATTCGAAAGAAAAAAATATAAATACCGACCTTCAGATTTTGACAGTGACGTTCTAACCACCGTGCCAAAATGTATGGTCTGAAAGTCCACAACACCTGAGAAAAAAACAATGATTTCATTCTAAAGTAAAAAATAAAAATATGGACCTTAAGATGTGGTATCCACCTTGGCAATAGTATGTCTTGTCTGAAAGTCAAAGAACAATGAGTATTAATTTTTACTTCCTCTTCAGCCAACACTGTAATTTTACATAAATCTTTCCTGCCCCGTGTGAGGATCAAACTCACGACCTTCAGATTATGAGACTGACGCGCTACCTACTGCGCCAACGAGGCACAGTTTTTCAATAATTCGAAAGAAAAAAATATCGATACCGACCTTCATATTTTGACAGTGACGTTCTAACCACCGTGCCAAAATGTATGGTCTGAAAGTCCACAACACCTGAGAAATAAACAATGATTTCATTCTAAAGTAAAAAATATAGATATGGACCATAAGATGTGGTATCCACCTTGACAATAGTATGTCTTGTCTGAAAGTCCAAAAACAATGATAATTAATTTTTACTTCCTCTTCAGCCAACACTGTAATTTTACAATAACCTTTACTGCCCCGTGTGAGGATCGAACTCACGACCTTCAGATTATGAGACTGACGCGCTACCTACTGCGCCAACGAGGCACAGGTTATCAAAAATTCGAAAGAAAAAAATATCGATACCGACCTTCAGATTTTGACAGTGACGTTCTAACCACCGTGCCAAAATGTATGGTCTGAAAGTCCACAACACCTGAGAAAAAAACAATGATTTCATTCTAAAGTAAAAAATAAAAATATGGACCTTAAGATGTGGTATCCACCTTGGCAATAGTATGTCTTGTCTGAAAGTCAAAGAACAATGAGTATTAATTTTTACTTCCTCTTCAGCCAACACTGTAATTTTACATAAAGCTTTTCTGCCCCGTGTGAGGATCGAACTCACGACCTTCAGAGTATGAGACTGACGCGCTACCTACTGCGCCAACGAGGCACAGTTTATCAATAATTCGAAAGAAAAAAATATCGATACCGACCTTCATATTTTGACAGTGACGTTCTAACCACCGTGCCAAAATGTATGGTCTGAAAGTCCACAACACCTGAGAAATAAACAATGATTTCATTCTAAAGTAAAAAATATAGATATGGACCTTAAGATGTGGTATCCACCTTGACAATAGTATGTCTTGTCTGAAAGTCCACAACACCTGAGAAAAAAAACAATGATTTCACTCTAAAGTAAAAAATATAGATATGGACCTTAAGATGTGGTATCCACCTTGACAATAGTATGTCTTGTCTGAAAGTCCAAAAACAATGAGAATTAATTTTTACTTCCTCTTCAGCCAACACTGTAATTTTACATAAATCTTTCCTGCCCCGTGTGAGGATCGAACTCACGACCTTCAGAGTATGAGACTGACGCACTACCTACTGCGCCAACGAGGCACAGTTTATCAATAATTCGAAAGAAAAAAATATCGATACCGACCTTCATATTTTGACAGTGACGTTCTAACCACCGTGCCAAAATGTATGGTCTGAAAGTCCACAACACCTGAGAAATAAACAATGATTTCATTCTAAAGTAAAAAATATAGATATGGACCTTAAGATGTGGTATCCACCTTGACAATAGTATGTCTTGTCTGAAAGTCCACAACACCTGAGAAAAAAAACAATGATTTCACTCTAAAGTAAAAAATATAGATATGGACCTTAAGATGTGGTATCCACCTTGACAATAGTATGTCTTGTCTGAAAGTCCAAAAACAATGAGAATTAATTTTTACTTCCTCTTCAGCCAACACTGTAATTTTACATAAATCTTTCCTGCCCCGTGTGAGGATCGAACTCACGACCTTCAGATTATGAGACTGACGCGCTACCTACTGCGCCAACGAGGCACAGTTTTTCAATAATTCGAAAGAAAAAAATATCGATACCGACCTTCATATTTTGACAGTGACGTTCTAACCACCGTGCCAAAATGTATGGTCTGAAAGTCCACAACACCTGAGAAATAAACAATGATTTCATTCTAAAGTAAAAAATATAGATATGGACCATAAGATGTGGTATCCACCTTGACAATAGTATGTCTTGTCTGAAAGTCCAAAAACAATGATAATTAATTTTTACTTCCTCTTCAGCCAACACTGTAATTTTACAATAAGCTTTACTGCCCCGTGTGAGGATCGAACTCACGACCTTCAGATTATGAGACTGACGCGCTACCTACTGCGCCAACGAGGCACAGGTTATCAAAAATTCGAAAGAAAAAAATATCGATACCGACCTTCAGATTTTGACAGTGACGTTCTAACCACCGTGCCAAAATGTATGGTCTGAAAGTCCACAACACCTGAGAAATAAACAATGATTTCATTCTAAAGTAAAAAATAAAAATATGGACCTTAAGATGTGGTATCCACCTTGGCAATAGTATGTCTTGTCTGAAAGTCAAAGAACAATGAGTATTAATTTTTACTTCCTCTTCAGCCAACACTGTAATTTTACATAAAGCTTTTCTGCCCCGTGTGAGGATCGAACTCACGACCTTCAGAGTATGAGACTGACGCGCTACCTACTGCGCCAACGAGGCACAGTTTATCAATAATTCGAAAGAAAAAAATATCGATACCGACCTTCATATTTCGACAGTGACGTTCTAACCACCGTGCCAAAATGTATGGTCTGAAAGTCCACAACACCTGAGAAATAAACAATGATTTCATTCTAAAGTAAAAAATATAGATATGGACCTTAAGATGTGGTATCCACCTTGACAATAGTATGTCTTGTCTGAAAGTCCACAACACCTGAGAAAAAAAACAATGATTTCACTCTAAAGTAAAAAATATAGATATGGACCTTAAGATGTGGTATCCACCTTGACAATAGTATGTCTTGTCTGAAAGTCCAAAAACAATGAGAATTAATTTTTACTTCCTCTTCAGCCAACACTGTAATTTTACATAAATCTTTCCTGCCCCGTGTGAGGATCGAACTCACGACCTTCAGATTATGAGACTGACGCGCTACCTACTGCGCCAACGAGGCACATGTTTTCAATAATTCGAAAGAAAAAAATATCGATACCGACCTTCATATTTTGACAGTGACGTTCTAACCACCGTGCCAAAATGTATGGTCTGAAAGTCCACAACACCTGAGAAATAAACAATGATTTCATTCTAAAGTAAAAAATATAGATATGGACCATAAGATGTGGTATCCACCTTGACATAAGTATGTCTTGTCTGAAAGTCCAAAAACAATGATAATTAATTTTTACTTCCTCTTCAGCCAACACTGTAATTTTACAATAAGCTTTCCTGCCCCGTGTGAGGATCGAACTCACGACCTTCAGATTATGAGACTGACGCGCTACCTACTGCGCCAACGAGGCACAGTTTATCAATAATTCAAAAGAAAAAAATATCGATACCGACCTTCATATTTTGACAGTGACGTTCTAACCACCGTGCCAAAATGTATGGTCTGAAAGTCCACAACACCTGAGAAATAAACAATGATTTCATTCTAAAGTAAAAAATATAGATATGGACCTTAAGATGTGGTATCCACCTTGACAATAGTATGTCTTGTCTGAATGTCCAAAAACAATGAGAATTAATTTTTACTTCCTCTTCAGCCAACACTGTAATTTTACAAAAAGCTTTGCTGCCCCGTGTGAGGATCGAAATCACGACCTTCGGATAATGAGACTGACGCGCTACCTACTGCGCCAACGAGTCACAGTTTATCACTAATTCAAAAGAAAAAAATATCGATACCGACCTTCAGATTTTGACAGTGACGTTCTAACCACCGTGCCAAAATGTATGGTCTGAAAGTCCACAACACCTGAGAAATAAACAATGATTTCATTCTAAAGTAAAAAATATAGATATGGACCTTACGATGTGGTATCCACCTTGACAATAGTATGTCTTGTCTGAAAGTCCAAAAGCAATGAGAATGAATTTTTACTTCCTCTTCAGCAAACACTGTAGTTTTACATAAAGCTTTTCTGCCCCGTGTGAGGATCGAACTCACGACCTACAGATTATGAGACTGACGCGCTACCTAATGCGCCAACGAGGCACAGTGTATCAAATATTCGAAAGAAAAATATATAAATACCGACCTTCAGATTTTGACAGTGACGTTCTAACCACCGTGCCAAAATGTATGGTCTGAAAGTCCACAACACCTGAGAAAAAAACAATGATTTCATTCTAAAGTAAAAATTAAAAATATGGACCTTAAGATGTGGTATCCACCTTGGCAATAGTATGTCTTGTCTGAAAGTCAAAGAACAATGAGTATTAATTTTTACTTCCTCTTCAGCCAACACTGTAATTTTACATAAAGCTTTTCTGCCCCGTGTGAGGATCGAACTCACGACCTTCAGAGTATGAGACTGACGCGCTACCTACTGCGCCAACGAGGCACAGTTTATCAATAATTCAAAAGAAAAAAATATCGATACCGACCTTCATATTTTGACAGTGACGTTCTAACCACCGTGCCAAAATGTATGGTCTGAAAGTCCACAACACCTGAGAAATAAACAATGATTTCATTCTAAAGTAAAAAATATAGATATGGACCTTAAGATGTGGTATCCACCTTGACAATAGTATGTCTTGTCTGAATGTCCAAAAACAATGAGAATTAATTTTTACTTCCTCTTCAGCCAACACTGTAATTTTACATAAAGCTTTGCTGCCCCGTGTGAGGATCGAACTCACGACCTTCAGATTATGAGACTGACGCAGTACCTACTGAGCCAACAAGGAACAGTTTATCAATAATTCAAAAGAAAAAAATATCGATACCGACCTTCAGATTTTGACAGTGACGTTCTAACCACCGTGCCAAAATGTATGGTCTGAAAGTCCACAACACCTGAGAAATAAACAATGATTTCATTCTAAAGTAAAAAATATAGATATGGACCTTAAGATGTGGTATCCACCTTGACAATAGTATGTCTTGTCTGAATGTCCAAAAACAATGAGAATTAATTTTTACTTCCTCTTCAGCCAACACTGTAATTTTACATAAAGCTTTGCTGCCCCATGTGAGGATCGAACTCACGACCTTCAGATTATGAGACTGACGCAGTACCTACTGAGCCAACAAGGAACAGTTTATCAATAATTCAAAAGAAAAAAATATCGATACCGACCTTCAGATTTTGACAGTGACGTTCTAACCACCGTGCCAAAATGTATGGTCTGAAAGTCCACAACACCTGAGAAATAAACAATGATTTCATTCTAAAGTAAAAAATATAGATATGGACCTTAAGATGTGGTATCCACCTTGACAATAGTATGTCTTGTCTGAATGTCCAAAAACAATGAGAATTAATTTTTACTTCCTCTTCAGCCAACACTGTAATTTTACATAAAGCTTTGTTGCCCCGTGTGAGGATCGAACTCACGACCTTCAGATTATGAGACTGACGCAGTACCTACTGAGCCAACAAGGAACAGTTTATCAATAATTCAAAAGAAAAAAATATCGATACCGACCTTCAGATTTTGACAGTGACGTTCTAACCACCGTGCCAAAATGTATGGTCTGAAAGTCCACAACACCTGAGAAATAAACAATGATTTCACTCTAAAGTAAAAAATATAGATATGGACCTTAAGATGTGGTATCCACCTTGACAATAGTATGTCTTGTCTGAAAGTCCAAAAACAATGAGAATTAATTTTTACTTCCTCTTCAGCCAACACTGTAATTTTACATAAAGGTTTGCTGCCCCGTGTGAGGATCGAACTCACGACCTTCAGATTATGAGACTGACGAGCTACCTACTGCGCCAACGAGGCACAGTTTAAAAAAAATAGATATGGACGTTAAGATGTGGTATCCACCTTGACAATAGTATGTATTGTCTTAAAGTCCAAGAAGAATGAGAATTAATTTTTACTTCCTCTTCAGCCAACACTGTAATTTTACATAAAGCTTAGCTGCCCCGTGTGAGGATCGAACTCACGACCTTCAGATTATGAGACTGACGCGCTACCTACTGCGCCAACGAGGCACAGTTTATCAATAATTCAAAAGAAAAAAATATCGATACCGACCTTCATATTTTGACAGTGACGTTCTAACCACCGTGCCAAAATGTATGGTCTGAAAGTCCACAACACCTGAGAAATAAACAATGATTTCATTCTAAAGTAAAAAATATAGATATGGACCTTAAGATGTGGTATCCACCTTGACAATAGTATGTCTTGTCTGAATGTCCAAAAACAATGAGAATTAATTTTTACTTCCTCTTCAGCCAACACTGTAATTTTACATAAAGCTTTGCTGCCCCATGTGAGGATCAAACTCACGAACTTCAGATTATGAGACTGACGCAGTACCTACTGAGCCAACAAGGAACAGTTTATCAATAATTCAAAAGAAAAAAATATCGATACCGACCTTCAGATTTTGACAGTGACGTTCTAACCACCGTGCCAAAATGTATGGTCTGAAAGTCCACAACACCTGAGAAATAAACAATGATTTCATTCTAAAGTAAAAAATATAGATATGGACCTTAAGATGTGGTATCCACCTTGACAATAGTATGTCTTGTCTGAAAGTCCAAAAGCAATGAGAAGGAATTTTTACTTCCTCTTCAGCAAACACTGTAGTTTTACATAAAGCTTTTCTGCCCCGTGTGAGGATCGAACTCACGACCTACAGATTATGAGACTGACGCGCTACCTAATGCGCCAACGAGGCACAGTGTATCAAATATTCGAAAGAAAAATATATAAATACCGACCTTCAGATTTTGACAGTGACGTTCTAACCACCGTGCCAAAATGTATGGTCTGAAAGTCCACAACACCTGAGAAAAAAACAATGATTTCATTCTAAAGTAAAAATTAAAAATATGGACCTTAAGATGTGGTATCCACCTTGGCAATAGTATGTCTTGTCTGAAAGTCAAAGAACAATGAGTATTAATTTTTACTTCCTCTTCAGCCAACACTGTAATTTTACATAAAGCTTTTCTGCCCCGTGTGAGGATCGAACTCACGACCTTCAGAGTATGAGACTGACGCGCTACCTACTGCGCCAACGAGGCACAGTTTATCAATAATTCAAAAGAAAAAAATATCGATACCGACCTTCATATTTTGACAGTGACGTTCTAACCACCGTGCCAAAATGTATGGTCTGAAAGTCCACAACACCTGAGAAATAAACAATGATTTCATTCTAAAGTAAAAAATATAGATATGGACCTTAAGATGTGGTATCCACCTTGACAATAGTATGTCTTGTCTGAATGTCCAAAAACAATGAGAATTAATTTTTACTTCCTCTTCAGCCAACACTGTAATTTTACATAAAGCTTTGCTGCCCCGTGTGAGGATCGAACTCACGACCTTCAGATTATGAGACTGACGCAGTACCTACTGAGCCAACAAGGAACAGTTTATCAATAATTCAAAAGAAAAAAATATCGATACCGACCTTCAGATTTTGACAGTGACGTTCTAACCACCGTGCCAAAATGTATGGTCTGAAAGTCCACAACACCTGAGAAATAAACAATGATTTCATTCTAAAGTAAAAAATATAGATATGGACCTTAAGATGTGGTATCCACCTTGACAATAGTATGTCTTGTCTGAATGTCCAAAAACAATGAGAATTAATTTTTACTTCCTCTTCAGCCAACACTGTAATTTTACATAAAGCTTTGCTGCCCCATGTGAGGATCGAACTCACGACCTTCAGATTATGAGACTGACGCAGTACCTACTGAGCCAACAAGGAACAGTTTATCAATAATTCAAAAGAAAAAAATATCGATACCGACCTTCAGATTTTGACAGTGACGTTCTAACCACCGTGCCAAAATGTATGGTCTGAAAGTCCACAACACCTGAGAAATAAACAATGATTTCATTCTAAAGTAAAAAATATAGATATGGACCTTAAGATGTGGTATCCACCTTGACAATAGTATGTCTTGTCTGAATGTCCAAAAACAATGAGAATTAATTTTTACTTCCTCTTCAGCCAACACTGTAATTTTACATAAAGCTTTGTTGCCCCGTGTGAGGATCGAACTCACGACCTTCAGATTATGAGACTGACGCAGTACCTACTGAGCCAACAAGGAACAGTTTATCAATAATTCAAAAGAAAAAAATATCGATACCGACCTTCAGATTTTGACAGTGACGTTCTAACCACCGTGCCAAAATGTATGGTCTGAAAGTCCACAACACCTGAGAAATAAACAATGATTTCACTCTAAAGTAAAAAATATAGATATGGACCTTAAGATGTGGTATCCACCTTGACAATAGTATGTCTTGTCTGAAAGTCCAAAAACAATGAGAATTAATTTTTACTTCCTCTTCAGCCAACACTGTAATTTTACATAAAGGTTTGCTGCCCCGTGTGAGGATCGAACTCACGACCTTCAGATTATGAGACTGACGAGCTACCTACTGCGCCAACGAGGCACAGTTTAAAAAAAATAGATATGGACGTTAAGATGTGGTATCCACCTTGACAATAGTATGTATTGTCTTAAAGTCCAAGAAGAATGAGAATTAATTTTTACTTCCTCTTCAGCCAACACTGTAATTTTACATAAAGCTTAGCTGCCCCGTGTGAGGATCGAACTCACGACCTTCAGATTATGAGACTGACGCGCTACCTACTGCGCCAACGAGGCACAGTTTATCAATAATTCAAAAGAAAAAAATATCGATACCGACCTTCATATTTTGACAGTGACGTTCTAACCACCGTGCCAAAATGTATGGTCTGAAAGTCCACAACACCTGAGAAATAAACAATGATTTCATTCTAAAGTAAAAAATATAGATATGGACCTTAAGATGTGGTATCCACCTTGACAATAGTATGTCTTGTCTGAATGTCCAAAAACAATGAGAATTAATTTTTACTTCCTCTTCAGCCAACACTGTAATTTTACATAAAGCTTTGCTGCCCCATGTGAGGATCAAACTCACGAACTTCAGATTATGAGACTGACGCAGTACCTACTGAGCCAACAAGGAACAGTTTATCAATAATTCAAAAGAAAAAAATATCGATACCGACCTTCAGATTTTGACAGTGACGTTCTAACCACCGTGCCAAAATGTATGGTCTGAAAGTCCACAACACCTGAGAAATAAACAATGATTTCATTCTAAAGTAAAAAATATAGATATGGACCTTAAGATGTGGTATCCACCTTGACAATAGTATGTCTTGTCTGAATGTCCAAAAACAATGAGAATTAATTTTTACTTCCTCTTCAGCCAACACTGTAATTTTACATAAAGCTTTGCTGCCCCGTGTGAGGATCGAACTCACGACCTTCAGATTATGAGACTGACGCACTACCTACTGAGCCAACAAGGAACAGTTTATCAATAATTCAAAAGAAAAAAATATCGATACCGACCTTCAGATTTTGACAGTGACGTTCTAACCACCGTGCCAAAATGTATGGTCTGAAAGTCCACAACACCTGAGAAATAAACAATGATTTCATTCTAAAGTAAAAAATATAGATATGGACCTTAAGATGTGGTATCCACCTTGACAATAGTATGTCTTGTCTGAAAGTCCAAAAACAATGAGAATTAATTTTTACTTCCTCTTCAGCCAACACTGTAATTTTACATAAAGGTTTGCTGCCCCGTGTGAGAATCGAACTCACGACCTTCAGATTATGAGACTGACGAGCTACCTACTGCGCCAACGAGGCACAGTTTAAAAAAAATAGATATGGACGTTAAGATGTGGTATCCACCTTGACAATAGTATGTATTGTCTGAATGTCCAAAAACAATGAGAATTAATTTTTACTTCCTCTTCAGCCAACACTGTAATTTTACATAAAGCTTTGCTGCCCCATGTGAGGATCAAACTCACGACCTTCAGATTATGAGACTGACGCAGTACCTACTGAGCCAACAAGAAACAGTTTATCAATAATTCAAAAGAAAAAAATATCGATACCGACCTTCAGATTTTGACAGTGACGTTCTAACCACCGTGCCAAAATGTATGGTCTGAAAGTCCACAACACCTGAGAAATAAACAATGATTTCATTCTAAAGTAAAAAATATAGATATGGACCTTAACACTTCTTGTCAATACAGGGGGTGCTGTTTTCGCATTAGCATAAATTGCTCAACAGATTAAACTGCCTCTTATTTAATTATTGCTCTTACTATATGCATATAAATAATACCGTTGGAAAGAAAACAATCTCCAGTTTCTAAAAACGTTTCAATTCTGTCTCTGAGTGATGCAGAAGTCATTTCACAGCACTTTCCATGACCAAGAACATAAAATCAAGATGTTTATGCTGGCTTCAAAGCTCTGCCTATATATGGTCATGCCCCCTATGACCCGAAACACACTGCATTCGTCTTCCTCTGTGTGTCTAGAGGACGTCAGAGGAAAAATTTCTTGTCTATCTGGGACTGACGTGAAATGAGAGCAAAATCTTTGGCATGACCAACAACTTCCGGTTCTCCATGGGATGGAAATTGGAGCTACGTATTTCTTCTGTTGTGCGGCCATTATTATCTCCGTGTCGAATTTTGTTTGATACATGTGACCAGATCATCGTAATGTATGTTTTTTCAATATAGTTTAATCAGATTATTTGATTTTTTTAGGGAGTTTTGCGGTGTTCAGTTGTTAGATTTTAGTATCGTTTGAGAAATACGTGCCACTCGACCGGTACCTGTGCTAAATGGAGTGGGAAAGGAACGACTCTGAACTGAACCAACAACTCATCTTGACAAAGGACATTTTGATCAACATTCTGATGAAAGATCAGCCATAGTAAGACCCAATTTACGATGTTATATCATATCTGTTGTGCATGTGATCTTGCCGTGGGCGCCCAGCCGAATCTGCCTGGTATAGCTATGCTAATTTAGCGCTACATTTTGTTTTCGTTATAAAACATTTTATAAATCTGAAATATTGTTTGGATTCACCAGATGTTGGGCTTTCAATATCTGTACGCTGTGTATTTTTCTGAAATGTTTTAAAATGAGTAATTAGTTATATGACGTTGGTCTCTGTAATTGTTCTGGCTGGGTCGGCACCTTTTCAGATTGCAGCTGCAATGTAGAACTGTGATTTATACCTGAAAAATGCACATTTTCAAAAAAAAACTATGCTATACCATAAATATGTTATCAGACTGTCATCTTATGAATTTGTTTCTTGGTTAGTGGCTATACATATTTTTATGTAGTCGAAATAGTGATAGCTACTGACGCAGGGAAAAACTGTTGGGAGTGAAAAAATCCTCTCCTTTGCTAACGTGGTTAGCTAATAGATTTACATATTGTGTCTTCCCTGTAAAACATTTTAAAAATCTGAAATGGTGGCTTTATTCACAAGACCTGTATCTTTCATCTGGTGTCTTGGACTTGTGATTTAATGATATTTAGATGCTACAAGTTACTTGTGACGCTATGCTAGCTATGCTATTCAGTGGGGGGGGTGGTGTGGGGTGCTCCCGGAACAGGGTTGGTGACTCGTGAGAAGTTAAGATGTGGTATCCACCTTGACAATAGTATGTCTTGTCTGAAAGTCCAAAAACAATGAGAATGAATTTTGACTTCCTCTTCAGCCAACACTGTAATTTTACATAAAGCTTTGCTGCCCCGTGTGAGGATCGAACTCACGACCTTCAGATTATGAGACTGACGCAGTACCTACTGAGCCAACAAGGAACAGTTTATCAATAATTCAAAAGAAAAAAATATCGATACCGACCTTCAGATTTTGACAGTGACGTTCTAACCACCGTGCCAAAATGTATGGTCTGAAAGTCCACAACACCTGAGAAATAAACAATGATTTCACTCTAAAGTAAAAAATATAGATATGGACCTTAAGATGTGGTATCCACCTTGACAATAGTATGTCTTGTCTGAAAGTCCAAAAACAATGAGAATTAATTTTTACTTCCTCTTCAGCCAACACTGTAATTTTACATAAAGGTTTGCTGCCCCGTGTGAGGATCGAACTCACGACCTTCAGATTATGAGACTGACGAGCTACCTACTGCGCCAACGAGGCACAGTTTAAAAAAAATAGATATGGACGTTAAGATGTGGTATCCACCTTGACAATAGTATGTATTGTCTTAAAGTCCAAGAAGAATGAGAATTAATTTTTACTTCCTCTTCAGCCAACACTGTAATTTTACATAAAGCTTAGCTGCCCCGTGTGAGGATCGAACTCACGACCTTCAGATTATGAGACTGACGCGCTACCTACTGCGCCAACGAGGCACAGTTTATCAATAATTCAAAAGAAAAAAATATCGATACCGACCTTCATATTTTGACAGTGACGTTCTAACCACCGTGCCAAAATGTATGGTCTGAAAGTCCACAACACCTGAGAAATAAACAATGATTTCATTCTAAAGTAAAAAATATAGATATGGACCTTAAGATGTGGTATCCACCTTGACAATAGTATGTCTTGTCTGAATGTCCAAAAACAATGAGAATTAATTTTTACTTCCTCTTCAGCCAACACTGTAATTTTACATAAAGCTTTGCTGCCCCATGTGAGGATCAAACTCACGACCTTCAGATTATGAGACTGACGCAGTACCTACTGAGCCAACAAGGAACAGTTTATCAATAATTCAAAAGAAAAAAATATCGATACCGACCTTCAGATTTTGACAGTGACGTTCTAACCACCGTGCCAAAATGTATGGTCTGAAAGTCCACAACACCTGAGAAATAAACAATGATTTCATTCTAAAGTAAAAAATATAGATATGGACCTTAAGATGTGGTATCCACCTTGACAATAGTATGTCTTGTCTGAATGTCCAAAAACAATGAGAATTAATTTTTACTTCCTCTTCAGCCAACACTGTAATTTTACATAAAGCTTTGCTGCCCCGTGTGAGGATCGAACTCACGACCTTCAGATTATGAGACTGACGCAGTACCTACTGAGCCAACAAGGAACAGTTTATCAATAATTCAAAAGAAAAAAATATCGATACCGACCTTCAGATTTTGACAGTGACGTTCTAACCACCGTGCCAAAATGTATGGTCTGAAAGTCCACAACACCTGAGAAATAAACAATGATTTCATTCTAAAGTAAAAAATATAGATATGGACCCTAAGATGTGGTATCCACCTTGACAATAGTATGTCTTGTCTGAAAGTCCAAAAACAATGAGAATTAATTTTTACTTCCTCTTCAGCCAACACTGTAATTTTACATAAAGCTTTGCTGCCCCGTGTGAGGATCGAACTCACGACCTTCAGATTATGAGACTGACGCAGTACCTACTGAGCCAACAAGGAACAGTTTATCAATAATTCAAAAGAAAAAAATATCGATACCGACCTTCAGATTTTGACAGTGACGTTCTAACCACCGTGCCAAAATGTATGGTCTGAAAGTCCACAACACCTGAGAAATAAACAATGATTTCATTCTAAAGTAAAAAATATAGATATGGACCTTAAGATGTGGTATCCACCTTGACAATAGTATGTCTTGTCTGAAAGTCCAAAAACAATGAGAATTAATTTTTACTTCCTCTTCAGCCAACACTGTAATTTTACATAAAGGTTTGCTGCCCCGTGTGAGGATCGAACTCACGACCTTCAGATTATGAGACTGACGAGCTACCTACTGCGCCAACGAGGCACAGTTTAAAAAAACTAGATATGGACGTTAAGATGTGGTATCCACCTTGACAATAGTATGTATTGTCTGAATGTCCAAAAACAATGAGAATTAATTTTTACTTCCTCTTCAGCCAACACTGTAATTTTACATAAAGCTTTGCTGCCCCATGTGAGGATCAAACTCACGACCTTCAGATTATGAGACTGACGCAGTACCTACTGAGCCAACAAGAAACAGTTTATCAATAATTCAAAAGAAAAAAATATCGATACCGACCTTCAGATTTTGACAGTGACGTTCTAACCACCGTGCCAAAATGTATGGTCTGAAAGTCCACAACACCTGAGAAATAAACAATGATTTCATTCTAAAGTAAAAAATATAGATATGGACCTTAAGATGTGGTATCCACCTTGACAATAGTATGTCTTGTCTGAAAGTCCAAAAACAATGAGAATGAATTTTGACTTCCTCTTCAGCCAACACTGTAATTTTACATAAAGCTTTGCTGCCCCGTGTGAGGATCGAACTCACGACCTTCAGATTATGAGACTGACGCGCTACCTACTGCGCCAACGAGGAACAGTTTATCAATAATTCAAAAGAAAAAAATATCGATACCAACCTTCAGATTTTGACAGTGACGTTCTAACCACCGTGCCAAAATGTATGGTCTGAAAGTCCACAACACCTGAGAAATAAACAATGATTTCATTCTAAAGTAAAAAATATAGATATGGACCTTACGATGTGGTATCCACCTTGACAATAGTATGTCTTGTCTGAAAGTCCAAAAGCAATGAGAATGAATTTTTACTTCCTCTTCAGCCAACACTGTAATTTTACATAAAGCTTTTCTGCCCCGTGTGAGGATCGAACTCACGACCTACAGATTATGAGACTGAAGCACTACCTACTGCGCCAACGAGGCACAGTGTATCACTTATTCGAAAGAAAAAAATATAAATACCGACCTTCAGATTTTGACAGTGACGTTCTAACCACCGTGCCAAAATGTATGGTCTGAAAGTCCACAACACCTGAGAAAAAAACAATGATTTCATTCTAAAGTAAAAAATAAAAATATGGACCTTAAGATGTGGTATCCACCTTGACAATAGTATGTCTTGTCTGAAAGTCCAAAAACAATGAGTATTAATTTTTACTTCCTCTTCAGCCAACACTGTAATTTTACATAAAGCTTTGCTGCCCGGTGTGAGGATCGAACTCACGAACTTCAGATTATGAGACTGACAAGCTACCTACAGCGCCAACGAGTCACAGTTTAAAAAATATAGATATGGACGTTAAGATGTGGTATCCACCTTGACAATAGTATGTCTTGTCTGAAAGTCCAAAAACAATGAAAATTAATTTTTACTTTCTCTTCAGCCAACACTGTATTTTACATAAATCTTTTCTGCCCCGTGTGAGGATCGAACTCACGACCTTCAGATTATGAGACTGACGCGCTACCTACTGCGCCAACGAGGCACAGTTTATCAATAATTCGAATGAAAAAAATATCGATACCGACCTTCAGATTTTGACAGTGACGTTCTAACCACCGTGCCAAAATGTATGGTCTGAAAGTCCACAACACCTGAGAAATAAACAATGATTTCATTCTAAAGTAAAAAATATAGATATGGACCTTAAGATGTGGTATCCACCTTGACAATAGTATGTCTTGTCTGAAAGTCCAAAAACAATGAGAATTAATTTTTACTTCCTCTTCAGCCAACACTGTAATTTTACAATAAGCTTCACTGACCCGTGTGAGGATCGAACTCACTACCTTCAAATTATGAGACTGACGCGCTACCTACTGCGCCAACGACGCACAGGCTAGCAGTAATTCGAAAGAAAAAAATATCGATACCGACCTTCATATTTTGACAGTGACGTTCTAACCACCGTGCCAAAATGTATGGTCTGAAAGTCCACAACACCTGAGAAATAAACAATGATTTCATTCTAAAGTAAAAAATATAGATATGGACCTTAAGATGTGATATCCACCTTGACAATAGTATGTCTTGTCTGAAAGTCCAAAAACAATGAGAATTAATTTTTACTTCCTCTTCAGCCAACACTGTAATTTTACAAAAAGCTTTGCTGCCCCGTGTGAGGATCGAACTCACGACCTTCAGATTATGAAATGACGCGCTACCTACTGCGCCAACGAGGCACAGTTTATCACTTATTCAAAAGAAAAAAATATCGATACCAACCTTCAGATTTTGACAGTGACGTTCTAACCACCGTGCCAAAATGTATGGTCTGAAAGTCCACAACACCTGAGAAAAAAACAATGATTTCATTCTAAAGTAAAAAATAAAAATATGGACCTTAAGATGTGGTATCCACCTTGACAATAGTATGTCTTGTCTGAAAGTCCAAAAACAATGAGAATTTATTTTTACTTCCTCTTCAGCCAACACTGTAATTTTACATAATGCTTTGCTGCCCCGTGTGAGGATCGAACTCACAACCTTCAGATTATGAGACTGACGAGCTACCTACTGCGCCAACGAGGCACAGTTTATCAACAATTCAAAAGAAAAAAATATCGATACCGACCTTCATATTTTGACAGTGACGTTCTAACCACCGTGCCAAAATGTATGGTCAGAAAGTCCACAACACCTGAGAAATAAACAATGATTTCATTCTAAAGTAAAAAATATAGATATGGACCTTAAGATGTGGTATCCACCTTGACAATAGTATGTCTTGTCTGAATGTCCAAAAACAATGAGAATTAATTTTTACTTCCTCTTCAGCCAACACTGTAATTTTACATAAAGCTTTGCTGCCCCGTGTGAGGATCGAACTCACGACCTTCAGATTATGAGACTGACGCAGTACCTACTGAGCCAACAAGGAACAGTTTATCAATAATTCAAAATAAAAAAATATCGATACCGACCTTCAGATTTTGACAGTGACGTTCTAACCACCGTGCCAAAATGTATGGTCTGAAAGTCCACAACACCTGAGAAATAAACAATGATTTCATTCTAAAGTAAAAAATATAGATATGGACCTTAAGATGTGGTATCCACCTTGACAATAGTATGTCTTGTCTGAAAGTCCAAAAACAATGAGAATTAATTTTTACTTCCTCTTCAGCCAACACTGTAATTTTACATAAAGGTTTGCTGCCCCGTGTGAGGATCGAACTCACGACCTTCAGATTATGAGACTGACGAGGTACCTACTGCGCCAACGAGACACAGTTTAAAAAAAATAGATATGGACGTTAAGATGTGGTATCCACCTTGACAATAGTATGTATTGTCTTAAAGTCCAAGAAGAATGAGAATTAATTTTTACTTCCTCTTCAGCCAACACTGTAATTTTACATAAAGCTTTGCTGCCCGGTGTGAGGATCGAACTCACGACCTTCAGATTAAGAGACTGACAAGCTACCTACTGCGCCAACGAGTCACAGTTTAAAAAATATAGATATGGACGTTAAGATGTGGTATCCACCTTGACAATAGTATGTCTTGTCTGAAAGTCCAAAAACAATGAAAATTAATTTTTACTTTCTCTTCAGCCAACACTGTAATTTTACATAAATCTTTTCTGCCCCGTGTGAGGATAGAACTCACGACCTTCAGATTATGAGACTGACGCGCTACCTACTGCGCCAACGAGGCACAGTTTATCAATAATTCGAATGAAAAAAATATCGATACCGACCTTCAGATTTTGACAGTGACGTTCTAACCACCGTGCCAAAATGTATGGTCTGAAAGTCCACAACACCTGAGAAATAAACAATGATTTCATTCTAAAGTAAAAAATATAGATATGGACCTTAAGATGTGGTATCCACCTTGACAATAGTATGTCTTGTCTGAAAGTCCAAAAACAATGAGAATTAATTTTTACTTCCTCTTCAGCCAACACTGTAATTTTACAATAAGCTTCACTGACCCGTGTGAGGATCGAACTCACTACCTTCAAATTATGAGACTGACGCGCTACCTACTGCGCCAACGACACACAGGCTAGCAGTAATTCGAAAGAAAAAAATATCGATACCGACCTTCATATTTTGACAGTGACGTTCTAACCACCGTGCCAAAATGTATGGTCTGAAAGTCCACAACACCTGAGAAATAAACAATGATTTCATTCTAAAGTAAAAAATATAGATATGGACCTTAAGATGTGATATCCACCTTGACAATAGTATGTCTTGTCTGAAAGTCCAAAAACAATGAGAATTAATTTTTACTTCCTCTTCAGCCAACACTGTAATTTTACAAAAAGCTTTGCTGCCCCGTGTGAGGATCGAACTCACGACCTTCAGATTATGAAATGACGCGCTACCTATTGCGCCAACGAGGCACAGTTTATCACTTATTCAAAAGAAAAAATATCGATACCAACCTTCAGATTTTGACAGTGACGTTCTAACCACCGTGCCAAAATGTATGGTCTGAAAGTCCACAACACCTGAGAAAAAAACAATGATTTCATTCTAAAGTAAAAAATAAAAATATGGACCTTAAGATGTGGTATCCACCTTGACAATAGTATGTCTTGTCTGAAAGTCCAAAAACAATGAGAATTTATTTTTACTTCCTCTTCAGCCAACACTGTAATTTTACATAATGCTTTGCTGCCCCGTGTGAGGATCGAACTCACAACCTTCAGATTATGAGACTGACGAGCTACCTACTGCGCCAACGAGACACAGTTCAAAAAATATAGATATGGACGTTAAGATGTGGTATCCACCTTGACAATAGTATGTATTGTCTTAAAGTCCAAGAACAATGAGAATTAATTTTTACTTCCTCTTCAGCCAACACTGTAATTTTACATAAAGCTTAGCTGCCCCGTGTGAGGATCGAACTCACGACCTTCAGATTATGAGACTGACGCGCTACCTACTGCGCCAACGAGGCACAGTTTATCAACAATTCAAAAGAAAAAAATATCGATACCGACCTTCATATTTTGACAGTGACGTTCTAACCACCGTGCCAAAATGTATGGTCAGAAAGTCCACAACACCTGAGAAATAAACAATGATTTCATTCTAAAGTAAAAAATATAGATATGGACCTTAAGATGTGGTATCCACCTTGACAATAGTATGTCTTGTCTGAATGTCCAAAAACAATGAGAATTAATTTTTACTTCCTCTTCAGCCAACACTGTAATTTTACATAAAGCTTTGCTGCCCCGTGTGAGGATCGAACTCACGACCTTCAGATTATGAGACTGACGCAGTACCTACTGAGCCAACAAGGAACAGTTTATCAATAATTCAAAAGAAAAAAATATCGATACCGACCTTCAGATTTTGACAGTGACGTTCTAACCACCGTGCCAAAATGTATGGTCTGAAAGTCCACAACACCTGAGAAATAAACAATGATTTCATTCTAAAGTAAAAAATATAGATATGGACCTTAAGATGTGGTATCCACCTTGACAATAGTATGTCTTGTCTGAATGTCCAAAAACAATGAGAATTAATTTTTACTTCCTCTTCAGCCAACACTGTAATTTTACATAAAGCTTTGCTGCCCCGTGTGAGGATCGAACTCACGACCTTCAGATTATGAGACTGACGCAGTACCTACTGAGCCAACAAGGAACAGTTTATCAATAATTCAAAAGAAAAAAATATCGATACCGACCTTCAGATTTTGACAGTGACGTTCTAACCACCGTGCCAAAATGTATGGTCTGAAAGTCCACAACACCTGAGAAATAAACAATGATTTCATTCTAAAGTAAAAAATATAGATATGGACCTTAAGATGTGGTATCCACCTTGACAATAGTATGTCTTGTCTGAAAGTCCAAAAACAATGAGAATTAATTTTTACTTCCTCTTCAGCCAACACTGTAATTTTACATAAAGGTTTGCTGCCCCGTGTGAGGATCGAACTCACGACCTTCAGATTATGAGACTGACGCGCTACCTACTGCGCCAACGAGGCACAGTTTATCAATAATTCAAAAGAAAAAAATATCGATACCGACCTTCAGATTTTGACAGTGACGTTCTAACCACCGTGCCAAAATGTATGGCCTGAAAGTCCACAACACCTGAGAAATAAACAATGATTTCATTCTAAAGTAAAAAATATAGATATGGACCTTAAGATGTGGTATCCACCTTGACAATAGTATGTCTTGTCTGAAAGTCCAAAAACAATGAGAATTAATTTTTACTTCCTCTTCAGCCAACACTGTAATTTTACATAAAGCTTTGCTGCCCCGTGTGAGGATCGAACTCAAGACATTCAGATTATGAGACTGATGCGCTACCTACTGCGCCAACGAGGCACAGTTAAAAAAATTATAGATATGGACGTTAAGATGTGGTATCCACCTTGACAATAGTATGTCTTGTCTGAAAGTCCAAAAACAATGAAAATTAATTTTTACTTCCTCTTCAGCCAACACTGTATTTTACATAAATCTTTTCTGCCCAGTGTGAGGATCGAACTCACGACCTTCAGATTATGAGACTGACGCGCTACCTACTGCGCCAACGAGGCACAGTTTATCAATAATTCGAATGAAAAAAATATCGATACCGACCTTCAGATTTTGACAGTGACGTTCTAACCACCGTGCCAAAATGTATGGTCTGAAAGTCCACAACACCTGAGAAATAAACAATGATTTCATTCTAAAGTAAAAAATATAGATATGGACCTTAAGATGTGGTATCCAACTTGACAATAGTATGTCTTGTCTGAAAGTCCAAAAACAATGACAATTAATTTTTACTTCCTCTTCAGCCAACACTGTAATTTTACAATAAGCTTTACTGACCCGTGTGAGGATCGAACTCACGACCTTCAAATTATGAGACTGATGCGCTACCTACTGCGCCAACGACGCACAGGCTAGCAGTAATTCGAAATAAAAAAATATCGATACCGACCTTCATATTTTGACAGTGACGTTCTAACCACCGTGCCAAAATGTATGGTCTGAAAGTCCACAACACCTGAGAAATAAACAATGATTTCATTCTAAAGTAAAAAATATAGATATGGACCTTAAGATGTGGTATCCACCTTGACAATAGTATGTCTTGTCTGAATGTCCAAAAACAATGAGAATTAATTTTTACTTCCTCTTCAGCCAACACTGTAATTTTACATAAAGCTTTGCTGCCCCGTGTGAGGATCGAACTCACGACCTTCAGATTATGAGACTGACGCAGTACCTACTGAGCCAACAAGGAACATTTTATCAATAATTCGAAAGGAAAAAATATCGATACCGACCTTCAGATTTTGACAGTGACGTTCTAACCACCGTGCCAAAATGTATGGTCTGAAAGTCCACAACATCTGAGAAATAAACAATGATTTCATTCTAAAGTAAAAAATATAGATATGGACCTTAAGATGTGGTATCCACCTTGACAATAGTATGTCTTGTCTGAATGTCCAAAAACAATGAGAATTAATTTTTACTTCCTCTTCAGCCAACACTGTAATTTTACATAAAGCTTTGCTGCCCCGTGTGAGGATCGAACTCACGACCTTCAGATTATGAGACTGACGCGCTACCTACTGCGCCAACGAGGCACAGGTTATCAGTAATTCGAAAGAAAAAAATATCGATACCGACCTTCAGATTTTGACAGTGACGTTCTAACCACCGTGCCAAAATGTATGGTCTGAAAGTCCACAACACCTGAGAAATAAACAATGATTTCATTCTAAAGTAAAAAATATAGATATGGACCTTAAGATGTGGTATCCACCTTGACAATAGTATGTCTTGTCTGAAAGTCCAAAAACAATGAGAATTAATTTTTACTTCCTCTTCAGCCAACACTGTAATTTTACATAAAGCTTTGCTGCCCCGTGTGAGGATCGAACTCACGACCTTCAGATTATGAGACTGACTCGCTACCTACTGCACCAACGAGGCACAGTTTAAAAAATATAGATATGGACGTTAAGATGTGGTATCCACCTTGACAATAGTATGTATTGTCTTAAAGTCCAAGAACAATGAGAATTAATTTTTACTTCCTATTCAGCCAACACTATAATTTTACATAAAGCTTAGCTGCCCCGTGTGAGGATCGAACTCACGACCTTCAGATTATGAGACTGACGCAGTACCTACTGAGCCAACAAGGAACAGTTTATCAATAATTCAAAAGAAAAAAATATCGATACCGACCTTCAGATTTTGACAGTGACGTTCTAACCACCGTGCCAAAATGTATGGTCTGAAAGTCCACAACACCTGAGAAATAAACAATGATTTCATTCTAAAGTAAAAAATATAGATATGGACCTTAAGATGTGGTATCCACCTTGACAATAGTATGTCTTGTCTGAAAGTCCAAAAACAATGAGAATTAATTTTTACTTCCTCTTCAGCCAACACTGTAATTTTACAATAAGCGTTACTGCCCCGTGTGAGGATCGAACTCACGACCTTCAGATTATGAGACTGACGCGCTACCTACTGCGCCAACGAGGCACAGTTTATATATAATTCGAAAGGAAAAAATATCGATACCGACCTTCATATTTTGACAGTGACGTTCTAACCACCGTGCCAAAATGTATGGTCTGAAAGTCCACAACACCTGAGAAATAAACAATGATTTCATTCTAAAGTAAAAAATATAGATATGGACCTTAAGATGTGGTATCCACCTTGACAATAGTATGTCTTGTCTGAAAGTCCAAAAACAATGAGAATTAATTTTTACTTCCTCTTCAGCCAACACTGTAATTTTACAATAAGCGTTACTGCCCCGTGTGAGGATCGAACTCACGACCTTCAGATTATGAGACTGACGCGCTACCTACTGCGCCAACGAGGCACAGTTTATCTATAATTCGAAAGGAAAAAATATCGATACCGACCTTCATATTTTGACAGTGACGTTCTAACCACCGTGCCAAAATGTATGGTCTGAAAGTCCACAACACCTGAGAAATAAACAATGATTTCATTCTAAAGTAAAAAATATAGATATGGACCTTAAGATGTGGTATCCACCTTGACAATAGTATGTCTTGTCTGAAAGTCCAAAAACAATGAGAATTAATTTTTACTTCCTCTTCAGCCAACACTGTAATTTTACATAAAGCTTTGCTGCCCCGTGTGAGGATCGAACTCAAGACATTCAGATTATGAGACTGATGCGCTACCTACTGCGCCAACGAGGCACAGTTAAAAAAATTATAGATATGGACGTTAAGATGTGGTATCCACCTTGACAATAGTATGTCTTGTCTGAAAGTCCAAAAACAATGAAAATTAATTTTTACTTCCTCTTCAGCCAACACTGTATTTTACATAAATCTTTTCTGCCCAGTGTGAGGATCGAACTCACGACCTTCAGATTATGAGACTGACGCGCTACCTACTGCGCCAACGAGGCACAGTTTATCAATAATTCGAATGAAAAAAATATCGATACCGACCTTCAGATTTTGACAGTGACGTTCTAACCACCGTGCCAAAATGTATGGTCTGAAAGTCCACAACACCTGAGAAATAAACAATGATTTCATTCTAAAGTAAAAAATATAGATATGGACCTTAAGATGTGGTATCCAACTTGACAATAGTATGTCTTGTCTGAAAGTCCAAAAACAATGACAATTAATTTTTACTTCCTCTTCAGCCAACACTGTAATTTTACAATAAGCTTTACTGACCCGTGTGAGGATCGAACTCACGACCTTCAAATTATGAGACTGATGCGCTACCTACTGCGCCAACGACGCACAGGCTAGCAGTAATTCGAAATAAAAAAATATCGATACCGACCTTCATATTTTGACAGTGACGTTCTAACCACCGTGCCAAAATGTATGGTCTGAAAGTCCACAACACCTGAGAAATAAACAATGATTTCATTCTAAAGTAAAAAATATAGATATGGACCTTAAGATGTGGTATCCACCTTGACAATAGTATGTCTTGTCTGAATGTCCAAAAACAATGAGAATTAATTTTTACTTCCTCTTCAGCCAACACTGTAATTTTACATAAAGCTTTGCTGCCCCGTGTGAGGATCGAACTCACGACCTTCAGATTATGAGACTGACGCAGTACCTACTGAGCCAACAAGGAACATTTTATCAATAATTCGAAAGGAAAAAATATCGATACCGACCTTCAGATTTTGACAGTGACGTTCTAACCACCGTGCCAAAATGTATGGTCTGAAAGTCCACAACATCTGAGAAATAAACAATGATTTCATTCTAAAGTAAAAAATATAGATATGGACCTTAAGATGTGGTATCCACCTTGACAATAGTATGTCTTGTCTGAATGTCCAAAAACAATGAGAATTAATTTTTACTTCCTCTTCAGCCAACACTGTAATTTTACATAAAGCTTTGCTCCCCCGTGTGAGGATCGAACTCACGACCTTCAGATTATGAGACTGACGCGCTACCTACTGCGCCAACGAGGCACAGGTTATCAGTAATTCGAAAGAAAAAAATATCGATACCGACCTTCAGATTTTGACAGTGACGTTCTAACCACCGTGCCAAAATGTATGGTCTGAAAGTCCACAACACCTGAGAAATAAACAATGATTTCATTCTAAAGTAAAAAATATAGATATGGACCTTAAGATGTGGTATCCACCTTGACAATAGTATGTCTTGTCTGAAAGTCCAAAAACAATGAGAATTAATTTTTACTTCCTCTTCAGCCAACACTGTAATTTTACATAAAGCTTTGCTGCCCCGTGTGAGGATCGAACTCACGACCTTCAGATTATGAGACTGACTCGCTACCTACTGCACCAACGAGGCACAGTTTAAAAAATATAGATATGGACGTTAAGATGTGGTATCCACCTTGACAATAGTATGTATTGTCTTAAAGTCCAAGAACAATGAGAATTAATTTTTACTTCCTATTCAGCCAACACTATAATTTTACATAAAGCTTAGCTGCCCCGTGTGAGGATCGAACTCACGACCTTCAGATTATGAGACTGACGCAGTACCTACTGAGCCAACAAGGAACAGTTTATCAATAATTCAAAAGAAAAAAATATCGATACCGACCTTCAGATTTTGACAGTGACGTTCTAACCACCGTGCCAAAATGTATGGTCTGAAAGTCCACAACACCTGAGAAATAAACAATGATTTCATTCTAAAGTAAAAAATATAGATATGGACCTTAAGATGTGGTATCCACCTTGACAATAGTATGTCTTGTCTGAAAGTCCAAAAACAATGAGAATTAATTTTTACTTCCTCTTCAGCCAACACTGTAATTTTACAATAAGCGTTACTGCCCCGTGTGAGGATCGAACTCACGACCTTCAGATTATGAGACTGACGCGCTACCTACTGCGCCAACGAGGCACAGTTTATATATAATTCGAAAGGAAAAAATATCGATACCGACCTTCATATTTTGACAGTGACGTTCTAACCACCGTGCCAAAATGTATGGTCTGAAAGTCCACAACACCTGAGAAATAAACAATGATTTCATTCTAAAGTAAAAAATATAGATATGGACCTTAAGATGTGGTATCCACCTTGACAATAGTATGTCTTGTCTGAAAGTCCAAAAACAATGAGAATTAATTTTTACTTCCTCTTCAGCCAACACTGTAATTTTACAATAAGCGTTACTGCCCCGTGTGAGGATCGAACTCACGACCTTCAGATTATGAGACTGACGCGCTACCTACTGCACCAACGAGGCACAGTTTATATATAATTCGAAAGGAAAAAATATCGATACCGACCTTCATATTTTGACAGTGACGTTCTAACCACCGTGCCAAAATGTATGGTCTGAAAGTCCACAACACCTGAGAAATAAACAATGATTTCATTCTAAAGTAAAAAATATAGATATGGACCTTAAGATGTGGTATCCACCTTGACAATAGTATGTCTTGTCTGAAAGTCCAAAAAAAATTAGAATTAATTTTTACTTCCTCTTCAGCCAACACTGTAATTTTACATAAAGCTTTGCTGCCCCGTGTGAGGATCGAACTCACGACCTTCAGGTTATGAGACTGACGCGCTACCTACTGCACCAACGAGGCACAGTTAAAAAAATATAGATATGGACGTTAAGATGTGGTATCCACCTTGACAATAGTATGTATTGTCTTAAAGTCCAAGAACAATGAGAATTAATTTTTACTTCCTCTTCAGCCAACACTGTAATTTTACATAAAGCTTAGCTGCCCCGTGTGAGGATCGAACTCACGACCTTCAGATTATGAGACTGACGCGCTACCTACTGCGCCAACGAGGCACAGTTTATAAATAATTCAAAAGAAAAAAATATCGATACCGACCTTCATATTTTGACAGTGACGTTCTAACCACCGTGCCAAAATGTATGGTCTGAAAGTCCACAACACCTGAGAAATAAACAATGATTTCATTCTAAAGTAAAAAATATAGATATGGACCTTAAGATGTGGTATCCACCTTGACAATAGTATGTCTTGTCTGAATGTCCAAAAACAATGAGAATTAATTTTTACTTCCTCTTCAGCCAACACTGTAATTTTACATAAAGCTTTGCTGCCCCGTGTGAGGATCAAACTCACGACCTTCAGATTATGAGACTGACGCAGTACCTACTGAGCCAACAAGGAACAGTTAATCAAAAATTCGAAAGGAAAAAATATCGATACCGACCTTTAGATTTTGACAGTGACGTTCTAACCACCGTGCCAAAATGTATGGTCTGAAAGTCCACAACATCTGAGAAATAAACAATGATTTCATTCTAAAGTAAAAAATATAGATATGGACCTTAAGATGTGGTATCCACCTTGACAATAGTATGTCTTGTCTGAAAGTCCAAAAACAATGAGAATTAATTTTTACTTCTTCTTCAGCCAACACTGTAATTTTACAATAAGCGTTACTGCCCCGTGTGAGGATCGAACTCACGACCTTCAGATTATGAGACTGACGCGCTACCTACTGCGCCAACGAGGCACAGGTTATCAGTAATTCGAAAGAAAAAAATATCGATACCGACCTTCAGATTTTGACAGTGACGTTCTAACCACCGTGCCAAAATGTATGGTCTGAAAGTCCACAACACCTGAGAAATAAACAATGATTTCATTCTAAAGTAAAAAATATAGATATGGACCTTAAGATGTGGTATCCACCTTGACAATAGTATGTCTTGTCTGAAAGTCCAAAAACAATGAGAATTAATTTTTACTGCCTCTTCAGCCAACACTGTAATTTTACAATAAGCATTACTGCCCCGTGTGAGGATCGAACTCACGACCTTCAGATTACGAGACTGACGGGCTACCTACTGCGCCAACGAGGAAAAGGTTATCAGTAATTCGAAAGAAAAAATATCGATACCGACCTTCAGATTTTGACAGTGACGTTCTAACCACCGTGCCAAAATGTATGGTCTGAAAGTCCACAACACCTGAGAAATAAACAATGATTTCATTCTAAAGTAAAAAATATAGATATGGACCTTAAGATGTGGTATCCACCTTGACAATAGTATGTCTTGTCTGAAAGTCCAAAAACAATGAGAATTAATTTTTACTTCCTCTTCAGCCAACACTGTAATTTTACATAAAGCTTTGCTGCCCCGTGTGAGGATCGAACTCACGACCTTCAGATTATGAGACTGACGCGCTACCTACTGCACCAACGAGGCACAGTTTAAAAAATATAGATATGGACGTTAAGATGTGGTATCCACCTTGACAATAGTATGTATTGTCTGAAAGTCCAAGAACAATGAGAATTAATTTTTACTTCCTCTTCAGCCAACACTGTAATTTTACATAAAGCTTAGCTGCCCCGTGTGAGGATCGAACTCACGACCTTCAGATTATGAGACTGACGCGCTACCTACTGCGCCAACGAGGCACAGTTTATCAATAATTCAAAAGAAAAAAATATCGATACCGACCTTCATATTTTGACAGTGACGTTCTAACCACCGTGCCAAAATGTATGGTCTGAAAGTCCACAACACCTGAGAAATAAACAATGATTTCATTCTAAAGTAAAAAATATAGATATGGACCTTAAGATGTGGTATCCACCTTGACAATAGTATGTCTTGTCTGAATGTCCAAAAACAATGAGAATTAATTTTTACTTCCTCTTCAGCCAACACTGTAATTTTACATAAAGCTTTGCTGCCCCGTGTGAGGATCGAACTCACGACCTTCAGATTATGAGACTGACGCAGTACCTACTGAGCAAACAAGGAACAGTTTATCAATAATTCGAAAGGAAAAAATATCGATACCGACCTTCAGATTTTGACAGTGACGTTCTAACCACCGTGCCAAAATGTATGGTCTGAAAGTCCACAACACCTGAGAAATAAACAATGATTTCATTCTAAAGTAAAAAATATAGATATGGACCTTAAGATGTGGTATCCACCTTGACAATAGTATGTCTTGTCTGAATGTCCAAAAACAATGAGAATTCATTTTTACTTCCTCTTCAGCCAACACTGTAATTTTACATAAAGCTTTGCTGCCCCGTGTGAGGATCGAACTCACGACCTTCAGATTATGAGACTGACGCGCTACCTACTGCGCCAACGAGGCACAGGTTATCAGTAATTCGAAAGAAAAAAATATCGATACCGACCTTCAGATTTTGACAGTGACGTTCTAACCACCGTGCCAAAATGTATGGTCTGAAATTCCACAACACCTGAGAAATAAACAATGATTTCATTCTAAAGTAAAAAATATAGATATGGACCTTAAGATGTGGTATCCACCTTGACAATAGTATGTCTTGTCTGAAAGTCCAAAAACAATGAGAATTAATTTTTACTTCCTCTTCAGCCAACACTGTAATTTTACAATAAGCTTTACTGCCCCGTGTGAGGATCGAACTCACGACCTTCAGATTATGAGACTGACGCGCTACCTACTGCGCCAACGAGGCACAGGTTATCAGTAATTCGAAAGAAAAAAATATCGATACCGACCTTCAGATTTTGACAGTGACGTTCTAACCACCGTGCCAAAATGTATGGTCTGAAAGTCCACAACACCTGAGAAATAAACAATGATTTCATTCTAAAGTAAAAAATATAGATATGGACCTTAAGATGTGGTATCCACCTTGACAATAGTATGTCTTGTCTGAAAGTCCAAAAACAATGAGAATTAATTTTTACTTCCTCTTCAGCCAACACTGTAATTTTACAATAAGCATTACTGCCCCGTGTGAGGATCGAACTCACGACCTTCAGATTATGAGACTGACGCGCTACCTACTGCGCCAACGAGGAACAGGTTATCAGTAATTCGAAAGAAAAAATATCGATACCGACCTTCAGATTTTGACAGTGACGTTCTAACCACCGTGCCAAAATGTATGGTCTGAAAGTCCACAACACCTGAGAAATAAACAATGATTTCATTCTAAAGTAAAAAATATAGATATGGACCTTAAGATGTGGTATCCACCTTGACAATAGTATGTCTTGTCTGAAAGTCCAAAAACAATGAGAATTAATTTTTACTTCCTCTTCAGCCAACACTGTAATTTTACATAAAGCTTTGCTGCCCCGTGTGAGGATCGAACTCACGACCTTCAGATTATGAGACTGACGCGCTACCTACTGCGCCAACGAGGCACAGTTTAAAAAATATAGATATGGACGTTAAGATGTGGTATCCACCTTGACAATAGTATGTATTGTCTGAAAGTCCAAGAACAATGAGAATTAATTTTTACTTCCTCTTCAGCCAACACTGTAATTTTACATAAAGCTTAGCTGCCCCGTGTGAGGATCGAACTCACGACCTTCAGATTATGAGACTGACGCGCTACCTACTGCGCCAACGAGGCACAGTTTATCAATAATTCAAAAGAAAAAAATATCGATACCGACTTTCATATTTTGACAGTGACGTTCTAACCACCGTGCCAAAATGTATGGTCTGAAAGTCCACAACACCTGAGAAATAAACAATGATTTCATTCTAAAGTAAAAAATATAGATATGGACCTTAAGATGTGGTATCCACCTTGACAATAGTATGTCTTGTCTGAATGTCCAAAAACAATGAGAATTAATTTTTACTTCCTCTTCAGCCAACACTGTAATTTTACATAAAGCTTTGCTGCCCCGTGTGAGGATCGAACTCACGACCTTCAGATTATGAGACTGACGCAGTACCTACTGAGCCAACAAGGAACAATTTATCAATAATTCGAAAGGAAAAAATATCAATACCGACCTTCAGATTTTGACAGTGACGTTCTAACCACCGTGCCAAAATGTATGGTCTGAAAGTCCACAACATCTGAGAAATAAACAATGATTTCATTCTAAAGTAAAAAATATAGATATGGACCTTAAGATGTGGTATCCACCTTGACAATAGTAGGTCTTGTCTGAATGTCCAAAAACAATGAGAATTAATTTTTACTTCCTCTTCAGCCAACACTGTAATTTTACATAAAGCTTTGCTGCCCCGTGTGAGGATCGAACTCACGACCTTCAGATTATGAGACTGACGCGCTACCTACTGCGCCAACGAGGCACAGGTTATCAGTAATTCGAAAGAAAAAAATATCGATACCGACCTTCAGATTTTGACAGTGACGTTCTAACCACCGTGCCAAAATGTATGGTCTGAAAGTCCACAACACCTGAGAAATAAACAATGATTTCATTCTAAAGTAAAAAATATAGATATGGACCTTAAGATGTGGTATCCACCTTGACAATAGTATGTCTTGTCTGAAAGTCCAAAAACAATGAGAATTAATTTTTACTTCTTCTTCAGCCAACACTGTAATTTTACAATAAGCGTTACTGCCCCGTGTGAGGATCGAACTCACAACCTTCAGATTATGAGACTGACGCGCTACCTACTGCGCCAACGAGGCACAGGTTATCAGTAATTCGAAAGAAAAAAATATCGATACCGACCTTCAGATTTTGACAGTGACGTTCTAACCACCGTGCCAAAATGTATGGTCTGAAAGTCCACAACACCTGAGAAATAAACAATGATTTCATTCTAAAGTAAAAAATATAGATATGGACCTTAAGATGTGGTATCCACCTTGACAATAGTATGTCTTGTCTGAAAGTCCAAAAACAATGAGAATTAATTTTTACTTCCTCTTCAGCCAACACTGTAATTTTACAATAAGCATTACTGCCCCGTGTGAGGATCGAACTCACGAGCTTCAGATTATGAGACTGACGCGCTACCTACTGCGCCAACGAGGAACAGGTTATCAGGAATTCGAAAGAAAAAATATCGATACCGACCTTCAGATTTTGACAGTGACGTTCTAACCACCGTGCCAAAATGTATGGTCTGAAAGTCCACAACACCTGAGAAATAAACAATGATTTCATTCTAAAGTAAAAAATATAGATATGGACCTTAAGATGTGGTATCCACCTTGACAATAGTATGTCTTGTCTGAAAGTCCAAAAACAATGAGAATTAATTTTTACTTCCTCTTCAGCCAACACTGTAATTTTACATAAAGCTTTGCTGCCCCGTGTGAGGATCGAACTCACGACCTTCAGATTATGAGACTGACGCGCTACCTACTGCACCAACGAGGCACAGTTTAAGAAATATAGATATGGACTTTAAGATGTGGTATCCACCTTGACAATAGTATGTATTGTCTGAAAGTCCAAGAACAATGAGAATTAATTTTTACTTCCTCTTCAGCCAACACTGTAATTTTACATAAAGCTTAGCTGCCCCGTGTGAGGATCGAACTCACGACCTTCAGATTATGAGACTGACGCGCTACCTACTGCGCCAACGAGGAACATTTTATCAATAATTCGAAAGGAAAAAATATCGATACCGACCTTCAGATTTTGACAGTGACGTTCTAACCACCGTGCCAAAATGTATGGTCTGAAAGTCCACAACATCTGAGAAATAAACAATGATTTCATTCTAAAGTAAAAAATATAGATATGGACCTTAAGATGTGGTATCCACCTTGACAATAGTAGGTCTTGTCTGAATGTCCAAAAACAATGAGAATTAATTTTTACTTCCTCTTCAGCCAACACTGTAATTTTACATAAAGCTTTGCTGCCCCGTGTGAGGATCGAACTCACGACCTTCAGATTATGAGACAGACGCGCTACCTACTGCGCCAACGAGGCACAGGTTATCAGTAATTCGAAAGAAAAAAATATCGATACCGACCTTCAGATTTTGACAGTGACGTTCTAACCACCGTGCCAAAATGTATGGTCTGAAAGTCCACAACACCTGAGAAATAAACAATGATTTCATTCTAAAGTAAAAAATATAGATATGGACCTTAAGATGTGGTATCCACCTTGACAATAGTATGTCTTGTCTGAAAGTCCAAAAACAATGAGAATTAATTTTTACTTCCTCTTCAGCCAACACTGTAATTTTACATAAAGCTTTGCTGCCCCGTGTGAGGATCGAACTCACGACCTTCAGATTATGAGACTGACTCGCTACCTACTGCACCAACGAGGCACAGTTTAAAAAATATAGATATGGACGTTACGATGTGGTATCCACCTTGACAATAGTATGTATTGTCTTAAAGTCCAAGAACAATGAGAATTAATTTTTACTTCCTCTTCAGCCAACACTATAATTTTACATAAAGCTTAGCTGCCCCGTGTGAGGATCGAACTCACGACCTTCAGATTATGAGACTGACGCAGTACCTACTGAGCCAACAAGGAACAGTTTATCAATAATTCAAAAGAAAAAAATATCGATACCGACCTTTAGATTTTGACAGTGACGTTCTAACCACCGTGCCAAAATGTATGGTCTGAAAGTCCACAACATCTGAGAAATAAACAATGATTTCATTCTAAAGTAAAAAATATAGATATGGACCTTAAGATGTGGTATCCACCTTGACAATAGTATGTCTTGTCTGAAAGTCCAAAAACAATGAGAATTAATTTTTACTTCCTCTTCAGCCAACACTGTAATTTTACAATAAGCGTTACTGCCCTGTGTGAGGATCGAACTCACGACCTTCAGATTATGAGACTGACGCGCTACCTACTGCGCCAACGAGGCACAGGTTATCAGTAATTCGAAAGAAAAAAATATCGATACCGACCTTCAGATTTTGACAGTGACGTTCTAACCACCGTGCCAAAATGTATGGTCTGAAAGTCCACAACACCTGAGAAATAAACAATGATTTCATTCTAAAGTAAAAAATATAGATATGGACCTTAAGATGTGGTATCCACCTTGACAATAGTATGTCTTGTCTGAAAGTCCAAAAACAATGAGAATTAATTTTTACTTCCTCTTCAGCCAACACTGTAATTTTACATAAAGCTTTGCTGCCCCGTGTGAGGATCGAACTCACGACCTTCAGATTATGAGACTGACGCGCTACCTACTGCACCAACGAGGAACAGCTTAAAAAATATAGATATGGACGTTAAGATGTGGTATCCACCTTGACAATAGTATGTATTGTCTTAAAGTCCAAGAACAATGAGAATTAATTTTTACTTCCTCTTCAGCCAACACTGTAATTTTACATAATGCTTAGCTGCCCCGTGTGAGGATCGAACTCACGACCTTCAGATTATGAGACTGACGCGCTACCTACTGCGCCAACGAGGCACAGTTTATCAATAATTCAAAAGAAAAAAATATCGATACCGACCTTCATATTTTGACAGTGACGTTCTAACCACCGTGCCAAAATGTATGGTCTGAAAGTCAACAACACCTGAGAAATAAACAATGATTTCATTCTAAAGTAAAAAATATAGATATGGACCTTAAGATGTGGTATCCACCTTGACAATAGTATGTCTTGTCTGAATGTCCAAAAACAATGAGAATTAATTTTTACTTCCTCTTCAGCCAACACTGTAATTTTACATAAAGCTTTGCTGCCCCGTGTGAGGATCGAACTCACGACCTTCAGATTATGAGACTGACGCAGTACCTACTGAGCCAACAAGGAACAGTTAATCAAAAATTCGAAAGGAAAAAATATCGATACCGACCTTTAGATTTTGACAGTGACGTTCTAACCACCGTGCCAAAATGTATGGTCTGAAAGTCCACAACATCTGAGAAATAAACAATGATTTCATTCTAAAGTAAAAAATATAGATATGGACCTTAAGATGTGGTATCCACCTTGACAATAGTATGTCTTGTCTGAAAGTCCAAAAACAATGAGAATTAATTTTTACTTCCTCTTCAGCCAACACTGTAATTTTACAATAAGCGTTACTGCCCCGTGTGAGGATCGAACTCACGACCTTCAGATTATGAGACTGACGCGCTACCTACTGCGCCAACGAGGCACAGGTTATCAGTAATTCGAAAGAAAAAAATATCGATACCGACCTTCAGATTTTGACAGTGACGTTCTAACCACCGTGCCAAAATGTATGGTCTGAAAGTCCACAACACCTGAGAAATAAACAATGATTTCATTCTAAAGTAAAAAATATAGATATGGACCTTAAGATGTGGTATCCACCTTGACAATAGTATGTCTTGTCTGAAAGTCCAAAAACAATGAGAAGTAATTTTTACTTCTTCTTCAGCCAACACTGTAATTTTACATAAAGCTTTGCTGCCCCGTGTGAGGATCGAACTCACGACCTTCAGATTATGAGACTGACGCGCTACCTACTGCACCAACGAGGCACAGTATAAAAAATATAGATATGGACGTTAAGATGTGGTATCCACCTTGACAATAGTATGTATTGTCTTAAAGTCCAAGAACAATGAGAATTAATTTTTACTTCCTCTTCAGCCAACACTGTAATTTTACATAAAGCTTAGCTGCCCCGTGTGAGGATCGAACTCAAGACCTTCAGATTATGAGACTGACGCGCTACCTACTGCGCCAACGAGGCACAGTTTATCAATAATTCAAAAGAAAAAAATATCGATACCGACCTTCATATTTTGACAGTGACGTTCTAACCACCGTGCCAAAATGTATGGTCTGAAAGTCCACAACACCTGAGAAATAAACAATGATTTCATTCTAAAGTAAAAAATATAGATATGGACCTTAAGATGTGGTATCCACCTTGACAATAGTATGTCTTGTCTGAATGTCCAAAAACAATGAGAATTAATTTTTACTTCCTCTTCAGCCAACACTGTAATTTTACATCAAGCTTTGCTGCCCCGTGTGAGGATCGAACTCACGACCTTCAGATTATGAGACTGACGCGCTACCTACTGCACCAACGAGGCACAGTTTAAAAAATATAGATATGGACGTTAAGATGTGGTATCCACCTTGACAATAGTATGTATTGTCTTAAAGTCCAAGAACAATGAGAATTAATTTTTACTTCCTCTTCAGCCAACACTGTAATTTTACATAAAGCTTAGCTGCCCCGTGTGAGGATCAAACTCACGACCTTCAGATTATGAGACTGACGCGCTACCTACTGCGCCAACGAGGCACAGTTTATCAATAATTCAAAAGAAAAAAATATCGATACCGACCTTCATATTTTGACAGTGACGTTCTAACCACCGTGCCAAAATGTATGGTCTGAAAGTCCACAACACCTGAGAAATAAACAATGATTTCATTCTAAAGTAAAAAATATAGATATGGACCTTAAGATGTGGTATCCACCTTGACAATAGTATGTCTTGTCTGAATGTCCAAAAACAATGAGAATTAATTTTTACTTCCTCTTCAGCCAACACTGTAATTTTACATAAAGCTTTGCTGCCCCGTGTGAGGATCGAACTCACGACCTTCAGATTATGAGACTGACGCAGTACCTACTGAGCCAACAAGGAACAGTTAATCAAAAATTCGAAAGGAAAAAATATCGATACCGACCTTTAGATTTTGACAGTGACGTTCTAACCACCGTGCCAAAATGTATGGTCTGAAAGTCCACAACATCTGAGAAATAAACAATGATTTCATTCTAAAGTAAAAAATATAGATATGGACCTTAAGATGTGGTATCCACCTTGACAATAGTATGTCTTGTCTGAAAGTCCAAAAACAATGAGAATTAATTTTTACTTCCTCTTCAGCCAACACTGTAATTTTACAATAAGCGTTACTGCCCCGTGTGAGGATCGAACTCACGACCTTCAGATTATGAGACTGACGCGCTACCTACTGCGCCAACGAGGCACAGGTTATCAGTAATTCGAAAGAAAAAAATATCGATACCGACCTTCAGATTTTGACAGTGACGTTCTAACCACCGTGCCAAAATGTATGGTCTGAAAGTCCACAACACCTGAGAAATAAACAATGATTTCATTCTAAAGTAAAAAATATAGATATGGACCTTAAGATGTGGTATCCACCTTGACAATAGTATGTCTTGTCTGAAAGTCCAAAAACAATGAGAATTAATTTTTACTTCCTCTTCAGCCAACACTGTAATTTTACATAAAGCTTTGCTGCCCCGTGTGAGGATCGAACTCACGACCTTCAGATTATGAGACTGACGCGCTACCTACTGCACCAACGAGGCACAGTTTACAAAATATAGATATGGACGTTAAGATGTGGTATCCACCTTGACAATAGTATGTATTGTCTTAAAGTCCAAAAACAATGAGAATTATTTTTTACTTCCTCTTCAGCCAACACTGTAATTTTACATAAAGCTTAGCTGCCCCGTGTGAGGATCGAACTCACGACCTTCAGATTATGAGACTGACGCACTACCTACTGCGCCAACGAGGCACAGTTTATCAATAATTCAAAAGAAAAAAATATCGATACCGACCTTCATATTTTGACAGTGACGTTCTAACCACCGTGCCAAAATGTATGGTCTGAAAGTCCACAACACCTGAGAAATAAACAATGATTTCATTCTAAAGTAAAAAATATAGATATGGACCTTAAGATGTGGTATCCACCTTGACAATAGTATGTCTTGTCTGAATGTCCAAAAACAATGAGAATTAATTTTTACTTCCTCTTCAGCCAACACTGTAATTTTACATAAAGCTTTGCTGCCCCGTGTGAGGATCGAACTCACGACCTTCAGATTATGAGACTGACGCAGTACCTACTGAGCCAACAAGGAACAGTTTATCAATAATTCAAAAGAAAAAAATATCGATACCGACCTTCAGATTTTGACAGTGACGTTCTAACCACCGTGCCAAAATGTATGGTCTGAAAGTCCACAACACCTGAGAAATAAACAATGATTTCATTCTAAAGTAAAAAATATAGATATGGACCTTAAGATGTGGTATCCACCTTGACAATAGTATGTCTTGTCTGAAAGTCCAAAAACAATGAAAATTTATTTTTACTTCCTCTTCAGCCAACACTGTATTTTACATAAATCTTTTCTGCCCCGTGTGAGGATCGAACTCACGACCTTCAGATTATGAGACTGACGCGTTACCTACTGCGCCAACGAGGCACAGTTTATCAATAATTCGAATGAAAAAAATATCGATACCGACCTTCAGATTTTGACAGTGACGTTCTAACCACCGTGCCAAAATGTATGGTCTGAAAGTCCACAACACCTGAGAAATAAACAATGATTTCATTCTAAAGTAAAAAATATAGATATGGACCTTAAGATGTGGTATCCACCTTGACAATAGTATGTCTTGTCTGAAAGTCCAAAAATAATGAGAATTAATTTTTACTTCCTCTTCAGCCAACACTGTAATTTTACAATAAGCGTTACTGCCCCGTGTGAGGATCGAACTCACGACCTTCAGATTATGAGACTGACGCGCTACCTACTGCGCCAACTAGGCACAGGTTATCAGTAATTCGAAAGAAAAAAATATCGATACCGACCTTCAGATTTTGACAGTGACGTTCTAACCACCGTGCCAAAATGTATGGTCTGAAAGTCCACAACACCTGAGAAATAAACAATGATTTCATTCTAAAGTAAAAAATATAGATATGGACCTTAAGATGTGGTATCCACCTTGACAATAGTATGTCTTGTCTGAAAGTCCAAAAACAATGAGAATTAATTTTTACTTCCTCTTCAGCCAACACTGTAATTTTACATGAAGCTTTGCTGCCCCGTGTGAGGATCGAACTCACGACCTTCAGATTATGAGACTGACGCGCTACCTACTGCACCAACGAGGCACAGTTTAAAAAATATAGATATGGACGTTAAGATGTGGTATCCACCTTGACAATAGTATGTATTGTCTTAAAGTCCAAGAACAATGAGAATTAATTTTTACTTCCTCTTCAGCCAACACTGTAATTTTACATAAAGCTTAGCTGCCCCGTGTGAGGATCGAACTCACGACCTTCAGATTATGAGACTGACGCGCTACCTACTGCGCCAACGAGGCACAGTTTATCAATAATTCGAAAGAAAAAAATATCGATACCGACCTTCATATTTTGACAGTGACGTTCTAACCACCGTGCCAAAATGTATGGTCTGAAAGTCCACAACACCTGAGAAATAAACAATGATTTCATTCTAAAGTAAAAAATATAGATATGGACCTTAAGATGTGGTATCCACCTTGACAATAGTATGTCTTGTCTGAAAGTCCAAAAACAATGAGAATTAATTTTTACTTCCTCTTCAGCCAACACTGTAATTTTACAATAAGCTTTACTGCCCCGTGTGAGGATCGAACTCACGACCTTCAGATTATGAGACTGACGCGCTACCTACTGCGCCAACGAGGCACAGTTTATCTATAATTCGAAAGGAAAAAATATCGATACCGACCTTCATATTTTGACAGTGACGTTCTAACCACCGTGCCAAAATGTATGGTCTGAAAGTCCACAACACCTGAGAAATAAACAATGATTTCATTCTAAAGTAAAAAATATAGATATGGACCTTAAGATGTGGTATCCACCTTGACAATAGTATGTCTTGTCTGAAAGTCCAAAAACAATGAGAATTAATTTTTACTTCCTCTTCAGCCAACACTGTAATTTTACATAAAGCTTTGCTGCCCCGTGTGAGGATCGAACTCACGACCTTCAGATTATGAGACTGACGCAGTACCTACTGAGCCAACAAGGAACAGTTTATCAATAATTCAAAAGAAAAAAATATTGATACCGACCTTCAGATTTTGACAGTGACGTTCTAACCACCGTGCCAAAATGTATGGTCTGAAAGTCCACAACACCTGAGAAATAAACAATGATTTCATTCTAAAGTAAAAAATATAGATATGGACCTTAAGATGTGGTATCCACCTTGACAATAGTATGTCTTGTCTGAAAGTCCAAAAACAATGAAAATTTATTTTTACTTCCTCTTCAGCCAACACTGTATTTTACATAAATCTTTTCTGCCCCGTGTGAGGATCGAACTCACGACCTTCAGATTATGAGACTGACGCGTTACCTACTGCGCCAACGAGCCACAGTTTATCAATAATTCGAATGAAAAAAATATCGATACCGACCTTCAGATTTTGACAGTGACGTTCTAACCACCGTGCCAAAATGTATGGTCTGAAAGTCCACAACACCTGAGAAATAAACAATGATTTCATTCTAAAGTAAAAAATATAGATATGGACCTTAAGATGTGGTATTAACCTTGACAATAGTATGTCTTGTCTGAAAGTCCAAAAACAATGAGAATTCATTTTTACTTCCTCTTCAGCCAACACTGTAATTTTACAATAAGCTTTACTGACCCGTGTGAGGATCGAACTCACGACCTTCAAATTATGAGACTGACGCGCTACCTACTGCGCCAACAACGCACAGGCTAGCAGTAATTCGAAAGAAAAAAATATCGATACCGACCTTCATATTTTGACAGTGACGTTCTAACCACCGTGCCAAAATGTATGGTCTGAAAGTCCACAACACCTGAGAAATAAACAATGATTTCATTCTAAAGTAAAAAATATAGATATGGACCTTAAGATGTGGTATCCACCTTGACAATAGTATGTCTTGTCTGAAAGTCCAAAAACAATGAGAATTAATTTTTACTTCCTCTTCAGCCAACACTGTAATTTTACAATAAGCATTACTGCCCCGTGTGAGGATCGAACTCACGACCTTCAGATTATGAGACTGACGCGCTACCAACTGTGCCAACGAGACACAGGTTATCAGTAATTCGAGAGAAAAAAATATCGATACCGACCTTCAGATTTTGACAGTGACGTTCTAACCACCGTGCCAAAATGTATGGTCTGAAAGTCCACAACACCTGAGAAATAAACAATGATTTCATTCTAAAGTAAAAAATATAGATATGGACCTTAAGATGTGGTATCCACCTTGACAATAGTATGTCTTGTCTGAAAGTCCAAAAACAATGAGAATTAATTTTTACTTCCTCTTCAGCCAACACTGTAATTTTACATAAAGCTTAGCTGCCCCGTGTGAGGATCGAACTCACGACCTTCAGATTATGAGACTGACGCGCTACCTACTGCGCCAACGAGGCACAGTTTATCAATAATTCAAAAGAAAAAAATATCGATACCGACCTTCATATTTTGACAGTGACGTTCTAACCACCGTGCCAAAATGTATGGTCTGAAAGTCCACAACACCTGAGAAATAAACAATGATTTCATTCTAAAGTAAAAAATATAGATATGGACCTTAAGATGTGGTATCCACCTTGACAATAGTATGTCTTGTCTGAAAGTCCAAAAACAATGAGAATTAATTTTTACTTCCTCTTCAGCCAACACTGTAATTTTACATAAATCTTTTCTGCCCCGTGTGAGGATAGAACTCACGACCTTCAGATTATGAGACTGACGCAGTACCTACTGAGCCAATAAGGAACAGCTTATCAATAATTCAAAAGAAAAAAATATTGATACCGACCTTCAGATTTTGACAGTGACGTTCTAACCACCGTGCCAAAATGTATGGTCTGAAAGTCCACAACACCTGAGAAATAAACAATGATTTCATTCTAAAGTAAAAAATATAGATATGGACCTTAAGATGTGGTATCCACCTTGACAATAGTATGTCTTGTCTGAAAGTCCAAAAACAATGAAAATTTATTTTTACTTCCTCTTCAGCCAACACTGTATTTTACATAAATCTTTTCTGCCCCGTGTGAGGATAGAACTCACGACCTTCAGATTATGAGACTGACGCGCTACCTACTGCGCCAACGAGGCACAGTTTATCAATAATTCGAATGAAAAAAATATCGATACCGACCTTCAGATTTTGACAGTGACGTTCTAACCACCGTGCCAAAATGTATGGTCTGAAAGTCCACAACACCTGAGAAATAAACAATGATTTCATTCTAAAGTAAAAAATATAGATATGGACCTTAAGATGTGGTATCCACCTTGACAATAGTATGTCTTGTCTGAAAGTCCAAAAACAATGAGAATTCATTTTTACTTCCTCTTCAGCCAACACTGTAATTTTACAATAAGCTTTACTGACCCGTGTGAGGATCGAACTCACGACCTTCAAATTATGAGACTGACGCGCTACCTACTGCGCCAACGACGCACAGGCTAGCAGTAATTCGAAAGAAAAAAATATCGATACCGACCTTCATATTTTGACAGTGACGTTCTAACCACCGTGCCAAAATGTATGGTCTGAAAGTCCACAACACCTGAGAAATAAACAATGATTTCATTCTAAAGTAAAAAATATAGATATGGACCTTAAGATGTGGTATCCACCTTGACAATAGTATGTCTTGTCTGAAAGTCCAAAAACAATGAGAATTAATTTTTACTTCCTCTTCAGCCAACACTGTAATTTTACAATAAGCATTACTGCCCCGTGTGAGGATCGAACTCACGACCTTCAGATTATGAGACTGACGCGCTACCTACTGTGCCAACGAGACACAGGTTATCAGTAATTCGAGAGAAAAAAATATCGATACCGACCTTCAGATTTTGACAGTGACGTTCTAACCACCGTGCCAAAATGTATGGTCTGAAAGTCCACAACACCTGAGAAATAAACAATGATTTCATTCTAAAGTAAAAAATATAGATATGGACCTTAAGATGTGGTATCCACCTTGACAATAGTATGTCTTGTCTGAAAGTCCAAAAACAATGAGAATTAATTTTTACTTCCTCTTCAGCCAACACTGTAATTTTACATAAAGCTTAGCTGCCCCGTGTGAGGATCGAACTCACGACCTTCAGATTATGAGACTGACGCGCTACCTACTGCGCCAACGAGGCACAGTTTATCAATAATTCAAAAGAAAAAAATATCGATACCGACCTTCATATTTTGACAGTGACGTTCTAACCACCGTGCCAAAATGTATGGTCTGAAAGTCCACAACACCTGAGAAATAAACAATGATTTCATTCTAAAGTAAAAAATATAGATATGGACCTTAAGATGTGGTATCCACCTTGACAATAGTATGTCTTGTCTGAATGTCCAAAAACAATGAGAATTAATTTTTACTTCCTATTCAGCCAACACTGTAATTTTACATAAAGCTTTGCTGCCCCGTGTGAGGATCGAACTCACAACCTTCAGATTATGAGACTGACGCAGTACCTACTGAGCCAACAAGGAACAGTTTATCAATAATTCAAAAGAAAAAAATATCGATACCGACCTTCAGATTTTGACAGTGACGTTCTAACCACCGTGCCAAAATGTATGGTCTGAAAGTCCACAACACCTGAGAAATAAACAATGATTTCATTCTAAAGTAAAAAATATAGATATGGACCTTAAGATGTGGTATCCACCTTGACAATAGTATGTCTTGTCTGAATGTCCAAAAACAATGAGAATTAATTTTTACTTCCTATTCAGCCAACACTGTAATTTTACATAAAGCTTTGCTGCCCCGTGTGAGGATCGAACTCACGACCTTCAGATTATGAGACTGACGCAGTACCTACTGAGCCAACAAGGAACAGTTTATCAATAATTCAAAAGAAAAAAATATCGATACCGACCTTCAGATTTTGACAGTGACGTTCTAACCACCGTGCCAAAATGTATGGTCTGAAAGTCCACAACACCTGAGAAATAAACAATGATTTCATTCTAAAGTAAAAAATATAGATATGGACCTTAAGATGTGGTATCCACCTTGACAATAGTATGTCTTGTCTGAAAGTCCAAAAACAATGAAAATTTATTTTTACTTCCTCTTCAGCCAACACTGTATTTTACATAAATCTTTTCTGCCCCGTGTGAGGATCGAACTCACGACCTTCAGATTATGAGACTGACGCGTTACCTACTGCGCCAACGAGGCACAGTTTATCAATAATTCGAATGAAAAAAATATCGATACCGACCTTCAGATTTTGACAGTGACGTTCTAACCACCGTGCCAAAATGTATGGTCTGAAAGTCCACAACACCTGAGAAATAAACAATGATTTCATTCTAAAGTAAAAAATATAGATATGGACCTTAAGATGTGGTATCCACCTTGACAATAGTATGTCTTGTCTGAAAGTCCAAAAACAATGAGAATTAATTTTTACTTCCTCTTCAGCCAACACTGTAATTTTACAATAAGCTTTACTGACCCGTGTGAGGATCGAACTCACGACCTTCAAATTATGAGACTGACGCGCTACCTACTGCGCCAACGACGCACAGGCTAGCAGTAATTCGAAAGAAAAAAATATCGATACCGACCTTCATATTTTGACAGTGACGTTCTAACCACCGTGCCAAAATGTATGGTCTGAAAGTCCACAACACCTGAGAAATAAACAATGATTTCATTCTAAAGTAAAAAAATATAGATATGGACCTTAAGATGTGGTATCCACCTTGACAATAGTATGTCTTGTCTGAAAGTCCAAAAACAATGAGAATTAATTTTTACTTCCTCTTCAGCCAACACTGTAATTTTACAATAAGCTTTACTGACCCGTGTGAGGATCGAACTCACGACCTTCAGATTATGAGACTGACGCGCTACCTACTGCGCCAACGACGCACAGGCTAGCAGTAATTCGAAAGAAAAAAATATCGATACCGACCTTCATATTTTGACAGTGACGTTCTAACCACCGTGCCAAAATGTATGGTCTGAAAGTCCACAACACCTGAGAAATAAACAATGATTTCATTCTAAAGTAAAAAATATAGATATGGACCTTAAGATGTGGTATCCACCTTGACAATAGTATGTCTTGTCTGAAAGTCCAAAAACAATGAGAATTAATTTTTACTTCCTCTTCAGCCAACACTGTAATTTTACATGAAGCTTTGCTGCCCCGTGTGAGGATCGAACTCACGACCTTCAGATTATGAGACTGACGCGCTACCTACTGCACCAACGAGGCACAGTTTAAAAAATATAGATATGGACGTTAAGATGTGGTATCCACCTTGACAATAGTATGTATTGTCTTAAAGTCCAAGAACAATGAGAATTAATTTTTACTTCCTCTTCAGCCAACACTGTAATTTTACATAAAGCTTAGCTGCCCCGTGTGAGGATCGAACTCACGACCTTCAGATTATGAGACTGACGCGCTACCTACTGCGCCAACGAGGCACAGTTTATCAATAATTCAAAAGAAAAAAATATCGATACCGACCTTCATATTTTGACAGTGACGTTCTAACCACCGTGCCAAAATGTATGGTCTGAAAGTCCACAACACCTGAGAAATAAACAATGATTTCATTCTAAAGTAAAAAATATAGATATGGACCTTAAGATGTGGTATCCACCTTGACAATAGTATGTCTTGTCTGAAAGTCCAAAAACAATGAGAATTAATTTTTACTTCCTCTTCAGCCAACACTGTAATTTTACAATAAGCTTTACTGACCCGTGTGAGGATCGAACTCACGACCTTCAGATTATGAGACTGACGCGCTACCTACTGCGCCAACGAGGCACAGTTTATCTATAATTCGAAAGGAAAAAATATCGATACCGACCTTCATATTTTGACAGTGACGTTCTAACCACCGTGCCAAAATGTATGGTCTGAAAGTCCACAACACCTGAGAAATAAACAATGATTTCATTCTAAAGTAAAAAATATAGATATGGACCTTAAGATGTGGTATCCACCTTGACAATAGTATGTCTTGTCTGAAAGTCCAAAAACAATGAAAATTAATTTTTACTTCCTCTTCAGCCAACACTGTAATTTTACATAAATCTTTTCTGCCCCGTGTGAGGATCGAACTCACGACCTTCAGATTATGAGACTGACGCAGTACCTACTGAGCCAACAAGGAACAGTTTATCAATAATTCAAAAGAAAAAAATATTGATACCGACCTTCAGATTTTGACAGTGACGTTCTAACCACCGTGCCAAAATGTATGGTCTGAAAGTCCACAACACCTGAGAAATAAACAATGATTTCATTCTAAAGTAAAAAATATAGATATGGACCTTAAGATGTGGTATCCACCTTGACAATAGTATGTCTTGTCTGAAAGTCCAAAAACAATGAAAATTTATTTTTACTTCCTCTTCAGCCAACACTGTATTTTACATAAATCTTTTCTGCCCCGTGTGAGGATCGAACTCACGACCTTCAGATTATGAGACTGACGCGCTACCTACTGCACCAACGAGGCACAGTTTAAAAAATATAGATATGGACGTTAAGATGTGGTATCCACCTTGACAATAGTATGTATTGTCTTAAAGTCCAAGAACAATGAGAATTAATTTTTACTTCCTCTTCAGCCAACACTGTAATTTTACATAAAGCTTAGCTGCCCCGTGTGAGGATCGAACTCACGACCTTCAGATTATGAGACTGACGCGCTACCTACTGCGCCAACGAGGCACAGTTTATCAATAATTCAAAAGAAAAAAATATCGATACCGACCTTCATATTTTGACAGTGACGTTCTAACCACCGTGCCAAAATGTATGGTCTGAAAGTCCACAACACCTGAGAAATAAACAATGATTTCATTCTAAAGTAAAAAATATAGATATGGACCTTAAGATGTGGTATCCACCTTGACAACAGTATGTCTTGTCTGAATGTCCAAAAACAATGAGAATTAATTTTTACTTCCTCTTCAGCCAACACTGTAATTTTACATAAAGCTTTGCTGCCCCGTGTGATGATCGAACTCACGACCTTCAGATTATGAGACTGACGCAGTACCTACTGAGCCAACAAGGAACAGTTAATCAAAAATTCGAAAGGAAAAAATATCGATACCGACCTTCAGATTTTGACAGTGACGTTCTAACCACCGTGCCAAAATGTATGGTCTGAAAGTCCACAACACCTGAGAAATAAACAATGATTTCATTCTAAAGTAAAAAATATAGATATGGACCTTAAGATGTGGTATCCACCTTGACAATAGTATGTCTTGTCTGAAAGTCCAAAAACAATGAGAATTTATTTTTACTTCCTCTTCAGCCAACACTGTAATTTTACAATAAGCATTACTGCCCCGTGTGAGGATCGAACTCACGACCTTCAGATTATGAGACTGACGCGCTACCTACTGCGCCAACGAGGCACAGGTTATCTATAATTCGAAAGAAAAAAATATCGATACCGACCTTCATATTTTGACAGTGACGTTCTAACCACCGTGCCAAAATGTATGGTCTGAAAGTCCACAACACCTGAGAAATAAACAATGATTTCATTCTAAAGTAAAAAATATAGATATGGACCTTAAGATGTGGTATCCACCTTGACAATAGTATGTCTTGTCTGAAAGTCCAAAAATAATGAGAATTAATTTTTACTTCCTCTTCAGCCAACACTGTAATTTTACAGTAAGCGTGACTGCCCCGTGTGAGGATCGAACTCACGACCTTCAGATTATGAGACTGACGCGCTACCTACTGCGCCAACGAGGAACAGGTTATCAGTAATTCGAAAGAAAAAATATCGATACCGACCTTCAGATTTTGACAGTGACGTTCTAACCACCGTGCCAAAATGTATGGTCTGAAAGTCCACAACACCTGAGAAATAAACAATGATTTCATTCTAAAGTAAAAAATATAGATATGGACCTTAAGATGTGGTATCCACCTTGACAATAGTATGTCTTGTCTGAAAGTCCAAGAACAATGAGAATTAATTTTTACTTCCTCTTCAGCCAACACTGTAATTTTACATATTGCTTTGCTACCCCGTGTGAGGATCGAACTCAAGACCTTCAGATTATGAGACTGACGCGCTACCTACTGCGCCAACGAGGCACAGTTTATCAATAATTCAAAAGAAAAAAATATCGATACCGACCTTCATATTTTGACAGTGACGTTCTAACCACCGTGCCAAAATGTATGGTCTGAAAGTCCACAACACCTGAGAAATAAACAATGATTTCATTCTAAAGTAAAAAATATAGATATGGACCTTAAGATGTGGTATCCACCTTGACAATAGTATGTCTTGTCTGAATGTCCAAAAACAATGAGAATTAATTTTTACTTCCTCTTCAGCCAACACTGTAATTTTACATAAAGCTTTGCTGCCCCGTGTGAGGATCGAACTCACGACCTTCAGATTATGAGACTGACGCAGTACCTACTGAGCCAACAAGGAACAGTTTATCAAAAATTCGAAAGGAAAAAATATCGATACCGACCTTCAGATTTTGACAGTGACGTTCTAACCACCGTGCCAAAATGTATGGTCTGAAAGTCCACAACATCTGAGAAATAAACAATGATTTCATTCTAAAGTAAAAAAATATAGATATGGACCTTAAGATGTGGTATCCACCTTGACAATAGTATGTCTTGTCTGAATGTCCAAAAACAATGAGAATTAATTTTTACTTCCTCTTCAGCCAACACTGTAATTTTACATAAAGCTTTGCTGCCCCGTGTGAGGATCGAACTCACGACCTTCAGATTATGAGACTGACGCAGTACCTACTGAGCCAACAAGGAACATTTTATCAATAATTCGAAAGGAAAAAATATCGATACCGACCTTCAGATTTTGACAGTGACGTTCTAACCACCGTGCCAAAATGTATGGTCTGAAAGTCCACAACATCTGAGAAATAAACAATGATTTCATTCTAAAGTAAAAAATATAGATATGGACCTTAAGATGTGGTATCCACCTTGACAATAGTATGTCTTGTCTGAATGTCCAAAAACAATGAGAATTAATTTTTACTTCCTCTTCAGCCAACACTGTAATTTTACATAAAGCTTTGCTGCCCCGTGTGAGGATCGAACTCACGACCTTCAGATTATGAGACTGACGCGCTACCTACTGCGCCAACGAGGCACAGGTTATCAGTAATTCGAAAGAAAAAAATATCGATACCGACCTTCAGATTTTGACAGTGACGTTCTAACCACCGTGCCAAAATGTATGGTCTGAAAGTCCACAACACCTGAGAAATAAACAATGATTTCATTCTAAAGTAAAAAATATAGATATGGACCTTAAGATGTGGTATCCACCTTGACAATAGTATGTCTTGTCTGAAAGTCCAAAAACAATGAGAATTAATTTTTACTTCCTCTTCAGCCAACACTGTAATTTAACATAATGCTTTGCTGCCCCGTGTGAGGATCGAACTCACGACCTTCAGATTATGAGACTGACGCGCTACCTACTGCACCAACGAGGCACAGTTTAAAAAATATAGATATGGACGTTAAGATGTGGTATTCATCTTGACAATAGTATGTATTGTCTTAAAGTCCAAGAACAATGAGAATTAATTTTTACTTCCTCTTCAGCCAACACTATAATTTTACATAAAGCTTAGCTGCCCCGTGTGAGGATCGAACTCACGACCTTCAGATTATGAGACTGACGCAGTACCTACTGAGCCAACAAGGAACAGTTTATCAATAATTCAAAAGAAAAAAATATCGATACCGACCTTCAGATTTTGACAGTGACGTTCTAACCACCGTGCCAAAATGTATGGTCTGAAAGTCCACAACACCTGAGAAATAAACAATGATTTCATTCTAAAGTAAAAAATATAGATATGGACCTTAAGATGTGGTATCCACCTTGACAATAGTATGTCTTGTCTGAAAGTCCAAAAACAATGAGAATTAATTTTTACTTCCTCTTCAGCCAACACTGTAATTTTACAATAAGCGTTACTGCCCCGTGTGAGGATCGAACTCAAGACCTTCAGATTATGAGACTGACGCGCTACCTACTGCGCCAACGAGGCACAGTTTATCAATAATTCAAAAGAAAAAAATATCGATACCGACCTTCATATTTTGACAGTGACGTTCTAACCACCGTGCCAAAATGTATGGTCTGAAAGTCCACAACACCTGAGAAATAAACAATGATTTCATTCTAAAGTAAAAAATATAGATATGGACCTTAAGATGTGGTATCCACCTTGACAATAGTATGTCTTGTCTGAATGTCCAAAAACAATGAGAATTAATTTTTACTTCCTCTTCAGCCAACACTGTAATTTTACATAAAGCTTTGCTGCCCCGTGTGAGGATCGAACTCACGACCTTCAGATTATGAGACTGACGCAGTACCTACTGAGCCAACAAGGAACATTTTATCAATAATTCGAAAGGAAAAAATATCGATACCGACCTTCAGATTTTGACAGTGACGTTCTAACCACCGTGCCAAAATGTATGGTCTGAAAGTCCACAACACCTGAGAAATAAACAATGATTTCATTCTAAAGTAAAAAATATAGATATGGACCTTAAGATGTGGTATCCACCTTGACAATAGTATGTCTTGTCTGAATGTCCAAAAACAATGAGAATTAATTTTTACTTCCTCTTCAGCCAACACTGTAATTTTACATAAAGCTTTGCTGCCCCGTGTGAGGATCGAACTCACGACCTTCAGATTATGAGACTGACGCGCTACCTACTGCGCCAACGAGGCACAGGTTATCAATAATTCGAAAGAAAAAAATATCGATACCGACCTTCAGATTTTGACAGTGACGTTCTAACCACCGTGCCAAAATGTATGGTCTGAAAGTCCACAACACCTGAGAAATAAACAATGATTTCATTCTAAAGTAAAAAATATAGATATGGACCTTAAGATGTGGTATCCACCTTGACAATAGTATGTCTTGTCTGAAAGTCCAAAAACAATGAGAATTAATTTTTACTTCCTCTTCAGCCAACACTGTAATTTTACATAAAGCTTTGCTGCCCCGTGTGAGGATCGAACTCACGACCTTCAGATTATGAGACTGACGCGCTACCTACTGCGCCAACGAGGCACAGTTTAAAAAATATAGATATGGACGTTAAGATGTGGTATCCACCTTGACAATAGTATGTCTTGTCTGAAAGTCCAAGAACAATGAGAATTAATTTTTACTTCCTCTTCAGCCAACACTATAATTTTACATAAAGCTTAGCTGCCCCGTGTGAGGATCGAACTCACGACCTTCAGATTATGAGACTGACGCAGTACCTACTGAGCCAACAAGGAACAGTTTATCAATAATTCGAAAGAAAAAAATATCGATACCGACCTTCAGATTTTGACAGTGACGTTCTAACCACCGTGCCAAAATGTATGGTCTGAAAGTCCACAACACCTGAGAAATAAACAATGATTTCATTCTAAAGTAAAAAATATAGATATGGACCTTAAGATGTGGTATCCACCTTGACAATAGTATGTCTTGTCTGAAAGTCCAAAAACAATGAGAATTAATTTTTACTTCCTCTTCAGCCAACACTGTAATTTTACAATAAGCGTTACTGCCCCGTGTGAGGATCGAACTCACGACCTTCAGATTATGAGACTGACGCGCTACCTACTGCGCCAACGAGGCACAGTTTATCTATAATTCGAAAGGAAAAAATATCGATACCGACCTTCATATTTTGACAGTGACGTTCTAACCACCGTGCCAAAATGTATGGTCTGAAAGTCCACAACACCTGAGAAATAAACAATGATTTCATTCTAAAGTAAAAAATATAGATATGGACCTTAAGATGTGGTATCCACCTTGACAATAGTATGTCTTGTCTGAAAGTCCAAAAACAATGAGAATTAATTTTTACTTCCTCTTCAGCCAACACTGTAATTTTACATAAAGCTTTGCTGCCCCGTGTGAGGATCGAACTCACGACCTTCAGGTTATGAGACTGACGCGCTACCTACTGCACCAACGAGGCACAGTTTAAAAAATATAGATATGGACGTTAAGATGTGGTATCCACCTTGACAATAGTATGTATTGTCTTAAAGTCCAAGAACAATGAGAATTAATTTTTACTTCCTCTTCAGCCAACACTGTAATTTTACATAAAGCTTAGCTGCCCCGTGTGAGGATCGAACTCACGACCTTCAGATTATGAGACTGACGCGCTACCTACTGCCCCAACGAGGCACAGTTTATCAATAATTCAAAAGAAAAAAATATCGATACCGACCTTCATATTTTGACAGTGACGTTCTAACCACCGTGCCAAAATGTATGGTCTGAAAGTCCACAACACCTGAGAAATAAACAATGATTTCATTCTAAAGTAAAAAATATAGATATGGACCTTAAGATGTGGTATCCACCTTGACAATAGTATGTCTTGTCTGAATGTCCAAAAACAATGAGAATTAATTTTTACTTCCTCTTCAGCCAACACTGTAATTTTACATAAAGCTTTGCTGCCCCGTGTGAGGATCGAACTCACAACCTTCAGATTATGAGACTGACGCAGTACCTACTGAGCCAACAAGGAACAGTTTATCAATAATTCAAAAGAAAAAAATATCGATACCGACCTTCAGATTTTGACAGTGACGTTCTAACCACCGTGCCAAAATGTATGGTCTGAAAGTCCACAACACCTGAGAAATAAACAATGATTTCATTCTAAAGTAAAAAATATAGATATGGACCTTAAGATGTGGTATCGACCTTGACAATAGTATGTCTTGTCTGAAAGTCCAAAAACAATGAAAATTTATTTTTACTTCCTCTTCAGCCAACACTGTATTTTACATAAATCTTTTCTGCCCCGTGTGAGGATCGAACTCACGACATTCAGATTATGAGACTGACGCGTTACCTACTGCGCCAACGAGGCACAGTTTATCAATAATTCGAATGAAAAAAATATCGATACCGACCTTCAGATTTTGACAGTGACGTTCTAACCACCGTGCCAAAATGTATGGTCTGAAAGTCCACAACACCTGAGAAATAAACAATGATTTCATTCTAAAGTAAAAAATATAGATATGGACCTTAAGATGTGGTATCCACCTTGACAATAGTATGTCTTGTCTGAAAGTCCAAAAACAATGAGAATTAATTTTTACTTCCTCTTCAGCCAACACTGTAATTTTACAATAAGCTTTACTGACCCGTGTGAGGATCGAACTCACGACCTTCAAATTATGAGACTGACGCGCTACCTACTGCGCCAACGACGCACAGGCTAGCAGTAATTCGAAAGAAAAAAATATCGATACCGACCTTCATATTTTGACAGTGACGTTCTAACCACCGTGCCAAAATGTATGGTCTGAAAGTCCACAACACCTGAGAAATAAACAATGATTTCATTCTAAAGTAAAAAATATAGATATGGACCTTAAGATGTGGTATCCACCTTGACAATAGTATGTCTTGTCTGAAAGTCCAAAAACAATGAGAATTAATTTTTACTTCCTCTTCAGCCAACACTGTAATTTTACAATAAGCATTACTGCCCCGTGTGAGGATCGAACTCACGACCTTCAGATTATGAGACTGACGCGCTACCTACTGTGCCAACGAGACACAGGTTATCAGTAATTCGAAAGAAAAAAATATCGATACCGACCTTCATATTTTGACAGTGACGTTCTAACCACTGTGCCAAAATGTATGGTCTGAAAGTCCACAACACCTGAGAAATAAACAATGATTTCATTCTAAAGTAAAAAATATAGATATGGACGTTAAGATGTGGTATCCACCTTGACAATAGTATGTCTTGTCTGAAAGTCCAAAAACAATGAGAATTAATTTTTACTTCCTCTTCAGCCAACACTGTAATTTTACATAAATCTTTGCTGCTCAGTGTGAGGATCGAACTCACGACTTTCAGATTATGAGACTGACGCGCTACCTACTGCGCCAACGAGGCACAGTTTATCAATAATTCGAAAGAAAAAAATATCGATACCGACCTTCATATTTTGACAGTGACGTTCTAACCACCGTGCCAAAATGTATGGTCTGAAAGTCCACAACACCTGAGAAATAAACAATGATTTCATTCTAAAGTAAAAAATATAGATATGGACCTTAAGATGTGGTATCCACCTTGACAATAGTATGTCTTGTCTGAAAGTCCAAAAACAATGAGAATTAATTTTTACTTCCTCTTCAGCCAACACTGTAATTTTACAATAAGCGTTACTGCCCCGTGTGAGGATCGAACTCACGACCTTCAGATTATGAGACTGACGCGCTACCTACTGCGCCAACGAGGCACAGTTTATCTATAATTCGAAAGGAAAAAATATCGATACCGACCTTCATATTTTGACAGTGACGTTCTAACCACCGTGCCAAAATGTATGGTCTGAAAGTCCACAACACCTGAGAAATAAACAATGATTTCATTCTAAAGTAAAAAATATAGATATGGACCTTAAGATGTGGTATCCACCTTGACAATAGTATGTCTTGTCTGAAAGTCCAAAAACAATGAAAATTTATTTTTACTTCCTCTTCAGCCAACACTGTAATTTTACATAAATCTTTTCTGCCCCGTGTGAGGATAGAACTCACGACCTTCAGATTATGAGACTGACGCGCTACCTACTGCGCCAACGAGGCACAGTTTATCAATAATTCGAATGAAAAAAATATCGATACCGACCTTCAGATTTTGACAGTGACGTTCTAACCACCGTGCCAAAATGTATGGTCTGAAAGTCCACAACACCTGAGATATAAACAATGATTTCATTCTAAAGTAAAAAATATAGATATGGACCTTAAGATGTGGTATTAACCTTGACAATAGTATGTCTTGTCTGAAAGTCCAAAAACAATGAGAATTCATTTTTACTTCCTCTTCAGCCAACACTGTAATTTTACAATAAGCTTTACTGACCCGTGTGAGGATCGAACTCACGACCTTCAAATTATGAGACTGCCGCGCTACCTACTGCGCCAACAACGCACAGGCTAGCAGTAATTCGAAAGAAAAAAATATCGATACCGACCTTCATATTTTGACAGTGACGTTCTAACCACCGTGCCAAAATGTATGGTCTGAAAGTCCACAACACCTGAGAAATAAACAATGATTTCATTCTAAAGTAAAAAATATAGATATGGACCTTAAGATGTGGTATCCACCTTGACAATAGTATGTCTTGTCTGAAAGTCCAAAAACAATGAGAATTAATTTTTACTTCCTCTTCAGCCAACACTGTAATTTTACAATAAGCATTACTGCCCCGTGTGAGGATCGAACTCACGACCTTCAGATTATGAGACTGACGCGCTACCTACTGTGCCAACGAGACACAGGTTATCAGTAATTCGAGAGAAAAAAATATCGATACCGACCTTCATATATTGACAGTGACGTTCTAACCACCGTGCCAAAATGTATGGTCTGAAAGTCCACAACACCTGAGAAATAAACAATGATTTCATTCTAAAGTAAAAAATATAGATATGGACCTTAAGATGTGGTATCCACCTTGACAATAGTATGTCTTGTCTGAAAGTCCAAAAACAATGAGAATTAATTTTTACTTCCTCTTCAGCCAACACTGTAATTTTACATAAAGCTTTCCTGCCCCGTGTGAGGATCGAACTCACGACCTTCAGATTATGAGACTGACGCGCTACCTACTGCGCCAACGACGCACAGGCTAGCAGTAATTCGAAAGAAAAAAATATCGATACCGACCTTCATATTTTGACAGTGACGTTCTAACCACCGTGCCAAAATGTATGGTCTGAAAGTCCACAACACCTGAGAAATAAACAATGATTTCATTCTAAAGTAAAAAATATAGATATGGACCTTAAGATGTGGTATCCACCTTGACAATAGTATGTCTTGTCTGAAAGTCCAAAAACAATGAGAATTAATTTTTACTTCCTCTTCAGCCAACACTGTAGTTTTACATAAAGCTTTCCTGCCCCGTGTGAGGATCGAACTCACGACCTTCAGATTATGAGACTGACGCGCTACCTACTGCGCCAACGAGGCACAGTTTATCTATAATTCGAAAGGAAAAAATATCGATACCGACCTTCATATTTTGACAGTGACGTTCTAACCACCGTGCCAAAATGTATGGTCTGAAAGTCCACAACACCTGAGAAATAAACAATGATTTCATTCTAAAGTAAAAAATATAGATATGGACCTTAAGATGTGGTATCCACCTTGACAATAGTATGTCTTGTCTGAAAGTCCAAAAACAATGAGAATTAATTTTTACTTCCTCTTCAGCCAACACTGTAATTTTACAATAAGCATTACTGCCCCGTGTGAGGATCGAACTCACGACCTTCAGATTATGAGACTGACGCGCTACCTACTGCGCCAACGAGGCACAGGTTATCAGTAATTCGAAAGAAAAAAATATCGATACCGACCTTCAGATTTTGACAGTGACGTTCTAACCACCGTGCCAAAATGTATGGTCTGAAAGTCCACAACACCTGAGAAATAAACAATGATTTCATTCTAAAGTAAAAAATATAGATATGGACCTTAAGATGTGGTATCCACCTTGACAATAGTATGTCTTGTCTGAAAGTCCAAAAACAATGAGAATTAATTTTTACTTCCTCTTCAGCCAACACTGTAATTTTACATAAAGCTTTGCTGCCCCGTGTGAGGATCGAACTCACGACCTTCAGATTATGAGACTGACGCGCTACCTACTGCGCCAACGATGCACAGGTTAGCAGTAATTCGAAAGAAAAAAATATCGATACCGACCTTCATATTTTGACAGTGACGTTCTAACCACCGTGCCAAAATGTATGGTCTGAAAGTCCACAACACCTGAGAAATAAACAATGATTTCATTCTAAAGTAAAAAATATAGATATGGACCTTAAGATGTGGTATCCACCTTGACAATAGTATGTCTTGTCTGAAAGTCCAAAAACAATGAGAATTAATTTTTACTTCCTCTTCAGCCAACACTGTAGTTTTACATAAAGCTTTCCTGCCCCGTGTGAGGATCGAACTCACGACCTTCAGATTATGAGACTGACGCGCTACCTACTGCGCCAACGAGGCACAGTTTATCTATAATTCGAAAGGAAAAAATATCGATACCGACCTTCATATTTTGACAGTGACGTTCTAACCACCGTGCCAAAATGTATGGTCTGAAAGTCCACAACACCTGAGAAATAAACAATGATTTCATTCTAAAGTAAAAAATATAGATATGGACCTTAAGATGTGGTATCCACCTTGACAATAGTATGTCTTGTCTGAAAGTCCAAAAACAATGAGAATTAATTTTTACTTCCTCTTCAGCCAACACTGTAATTTTACAATAAGCATTACTGCCCCGTGTGAGGATCGAACTCACGACCTTCAGATTATGAGACTGACGCGCTACCTACTGCGCCAACGAGGCACAGTTTATCTATAATTCGAAAGGAAAAAATATCGATACCGACCTTCATATTTTGACAGTGACGTTCTAACCACCGTGCCAAAATGTATGGTCTGAAAGTCCACAACACCTGAGAAATAAACAATGATTTCATTCTAAAGTAAAAAATATAGATATGGACCTTAAGATGTGGTATCCACCTTGACAATAGTATGTCTTGTCTGAAAGTCCAAAAACAATGAGAATTAATTTTTACTTCCTCTTCAGCCAACACTGTAATTTTACATAAATCTTTTCTGCCCCGTGTGAGGATCGAACTCACGACCTTCAGATTATGAGACTGACGCGCTACCTACTGTGCCAACGAGACACAGGTTATCAGTAATTCGAAAGAAAAAAATATCGATACCGACCTTCATATTTTGACAGTGACGTTCTAACCACTGTGCCAAAATGTATGGTCTGAAAGTCCACAACACCTGAGAAATAAACAATGATTTCATTCTAAAGTAAAAAATATAGATATGGACCTTAAGATGTGGTATCCACCTTGACAATAGTATGTCTTGTCTGAAAGTCCAAAAACAATGAGAATTAATTTTTACTTCCTCTTCAGCCAACACTGTAATTTTACATAAAGCTTTCCTGCCCCGTGTGAGGATCGAACTCACGACCTTCAGATTATGAGACTGACGCGCTACCTACTGCGCCAACGAGGCACAGTTTATCTATAATTCGAAAGGAAAAAATATCGATACCGACCTTCATATTTTGACAGTGACGTTCTAACCACCGTGCCAAAATGTATGGTCTGAAAGTCCACAACACCTGAGAAATAAACAATGATTTCATTCTAAAGTAAAAAATATAGATATGGACCTTAAGATGTGGTATCCACCTTGACAATAGTATGTCTTGTCTGAAAGTCCAAAAACAATGAGAATTAATTTTTACTTCCTCTTCAGCCAACACTGTAGTTTTACATAAAGCTTTCCTGCCCCGTGTGAGGATCGAACTCACGACCTTCAGATTATGAGACTGACGCGCTACCTACTGCGCCAACGAGGCACAGTTTATCTATAATTCGAAAGGAAAAAATATCGATACCGACCTTCATATTTTGACAGTGACGTTCTAACCACCGTGCCAAAATGTATGGTCTGAAAGTCCACAACACCTGAGAAATAAACAATGATTTCATTCTAAAGTAAAAAATATAGATATGGACCTTAAGATGTGGTATCCACCTTGACAATAGTATGTCTTGTCTGAAAGTCCAAAAACAATGAGAATTAATTTTTACTTCCTCTTCAGCCAACACTGTAATTTTACAATAAAGCTTTACTGCCCCGTGTGAGGATCGAACTCACGACCTTCAGATTATGAGACTGACGCGCTACCTACTGCGCCAACGAGGCACAGTTTATCAATAATTCGAAAGAAAAAAATATCGATACCGACCTTCATATTTTGACAGTGACGTTCTAACCACCGTGCCAAAATGTATGGTCTGAAAGTCCACAACACCTGAGAAATAAACAATGATTTCATTCTAAAGTAAAAAATATAGATATGGACCTTAAGATGTGGTATCCACCTTGACAATAGTATGTCTTGTCTGAAAGTCCAAAAACAATGAGAATTAATTTTTACTTCCTCTTCAGCCAACACTGTAATTTTACAATAAAGCGTTACTGCCCCGTGTGAGGATCGAACTCACGACCTTCAGATTATGAGACTGACGCGCTACCTACTGCGCCAACGAGGCACAGTTTATCAATAATTCGAAAGAAAAAAATATCGATACCGACCTTCATATTTTGACAGTGACGTTCTAACCACCGTGCCAAAATGTATGGTCTGAAAGTCCACAACACCTGAGAAATAAACAATGATTTCATTCTAAAGTAAAAAATATAGATATGGACCTTAAGATGTGGTATCCACCTTGACAATAGTATGTCTTGTCTGAAAGTCCAAAAACAATGAGAATTAATTTTTACTTCCTCTTCAGCCAACACTGTAATTTTACATAAAGCTTTACTGCCCCGTGTGAGGATCGAACTCACGACCTTCAGATTATGAGACTGACGCGCTACCTACTGCGCCAACGAGGCACAGTTTATCAATAATTCGAAATAAAAAAATATCGATACCGACCTTCATATTTTGACAGTGACGTTCTAACCACCGTGCCAAAATGTATGGTCTGAAAGTCCACAACACCTGAGAAATAAACAATGATTTCATTCTAAAGTAAAAAATATAGATATGGACCTTAAGATGTGGTATCCACCTTGACAATAGTATGTCTTGTCTGAAAGTCCAAAAACAATGAGAATTAATTTTTACTTCCTCTTCAGCCAACACTGTAATTTTACATAAAGCTTAGCTGCCCCGTGTGAGGATCGAACTCACGACCTTCAGATTATGAGACTGACGCGCTACCTACTGCGCCAACGAGGCACAGTTTATCAATAATTCGAAATAAAAAAATATCGATACCGACCTTCAGATTTTGACAGTGACGTTCTAACCACCGTGCCAAAATGTATGGTCTGAAAGTCCACAACACCTGAGAAATAAACAATGATTTCATTCTAAAGTAAAAAATATAGATATGGACCTTAAGATGTGGTATCCACCTTGACAATAGTATGTCTTGTCTGAATGTCCAAAAACAATGAGAATTAATTTTTACTTCCTCTTCAGCCAACACTGTAATTTTACATAAAGCTTTGCTGCCCCGTGTGAGGATCGAACTCACGACCTTCAGATTATGAGACTGACGCAGTACCTACTGAGCCAACAAGGAACAGTTTATCACTAATTCAAAAGAAAAAAATATCGATACCGACCTTCAGATTTTGACAGTGACGTTCTAACCACCGTGCCAAAATGTATGGTCTGAAAGTCCACAACACCTGAGAAATAAACAATGATTTCATTCTAAAGTAAAAAATATAGATATGGACCTTAAGATGTGGTATCCACCTTGACAATAGTATGTCTTGTCTGAAAGTCCAAAAACAATGAGAATTAATTTTTACT